>NC_051184.2:52911335-52972496 GCF_013339695.2 Rhipicephalus sanguineus
TTTCTTTTCTCTCTTTCTTTTCTTTCTTTCTTTCTTTCTTTTTCGATCTTTTTGCTTTATTTCTTCGTTCTTTCTGTTCTTTTCGTTCTTTCTTTCTTTCTTTTCTCTATTTTATGCTTTTTTCTCTTTTTCTTTCTTTCTGTCTTTCTTTCTTCTTTTTCTCTTCTTCTTTCTCTCGTTTCTTCTTTCTGTCTCGATTCTTTCTTTTTCTGTTTGTTTCTTTCTTGCTCTCTTTGTTTTTCTTCTTTTCTTCTTCTTTTCTGGTCTCGATTTTTTCTTTCTTTCCAGCTTTTTGAGTTTCTTTACTTTTATTTCTTTTCTTCTTGTTTTCTTTATTTCTTTCTTTCTTTTTTCTCTTCCAGTGATCTTTCTTTGTTTGATCTCTCTTTTCTTCTTATTTTTCTTCTTCTTTCTTTCTTTCTTTTTCTTTCTCATGGTTTTTTATCTTCTTTTTCTCTTTCTTGACCGCCTTCTTTCTTTCTTCTTCTTATCTTTCTGTTCTTGCTTTCGTTCGCGTTCTTTTCTTAGTTCTTTCTTCTTTTTTCTTTTCTTTATGTCTTTCTTATTTTTTCTCTCCTTTTCTTCTTTCTTTCTTATCTTTCTTCTTTCTTTCTTTAGTTTCTTTTTTCTTTTCCTTGTATTTTCCCTTCTTGTTCTTTATTTCTTTCTTCTTTTCTCTCTGTTTCTTCTTTCATTTTCTTTCTTTCTTGTCTTCTATCTTTCTTTCTTTCTTTCTCCTCTTCTTCTTTCTTCCTTTGTCCATCTTATCCTTTTCCTTTTCCTTTTCTTTCTTTTCCTGATTTTCTTTCTTTCTTTATTTTATTTTCTTTCTTCTTTCTCTATTCTTTCTTCTCTTTTCTTCTCCTTTCTTCTTTTTTCCCTTTTTTTTTTTCTTTCTTTTCTTTCTTTCTTTCTTTCTTTCTTTCTTTTCTTCTTTTTCTTTCTCCTATTTCTTTCTTTCTTTCTTTCTTTCTCTCTTTCTTTCTTTCTTTCCTTTTCTTCTTTCTTTCTTTCTTCTTTCCTTCTCTCTTTCTTTCTTCTTTTTTTTCTCTCTTTTTCTTTCTTTCTTCCTTTCTTTTTTCTTTTCTTTCTTTTTCTTTTCTTTCTTTTCTTTCTCTCTTCTTTCTTTTCTTCTTTCTTTCTTCTCTCTTTCTTTCTTTCTTTATTTCTTTCTTTCTTATTATTATTTTTTCTTTTTCTCTATTTCTTGATTTTATCTCTTTCTTTCTTTTCTCTCTTTCTTTCTTTCTTTCTTTCTTTCTTTTCTACTATTCTCTCTTTCCTATTTCTTTATTTCTCTTTTTCTTTTCTTCTATTTATTTCGTGTTTTCTCTCTTTCTTTCTTTCTTTTCTCTCTTTCTTTCTTTAGTTTTTCTCTTCCTCTTATTATTTCTTTCTTTCTCTCTTTCTTATCTCTCTTTCTTTCTTTTCTTTCTTTATTCTTTATTTATTTTCTATCTTTCTTTCTTTCTTTCTCTCTTTCTTTCTTTCTTTCTTTTTCTCTCTTTCTTTCTTTTATTGAGGTCTCTCTTCTTTTCTCTCTTTCTTTCTTTTCTTTCGTTTTTTCTTCTTTCTTTTTTCTCTCTTTTTCTTTATTTATTTTTCTTTCTCTCTTTCTTCTTTTCTCTCTTTCTTTTTCTCTATTTCTTTTCTTTCTTTTCTCTCTTCTTTCTTTTCTTTTCTTTCTGTTCTCTCTTTCTTTCTCTCTTTCTTTATTTCCTTCTCTCTTATTTCTTTCTTTTCTCTCTTTCTTCTTTCTTCTTTCTTTCTTTTCTCTCTTTCTTTTCTCTCTTCTTTCTTTCTTCTTCTTTATTTTCTTTCTCTCTTTTTTTCTTTCTTTAGTCTTCTTTATCTTTTCTTTTTCTCTCTCTTTCTCTATTTCTTTCGTTTATATCTTTCTTTTCTCTCGGATTTCTTTGCTATATTCTATTTCTTTCTTTCTTGGATCTCGCTCGTTCTTTAGTTTTTCTGCTCTCTCTTTCGTGCTTTCTTTCTTTCTCTCGTGCTTTCTTTCTTTCTTTAGTTCTTTCTTGGCTTTCTTTCTTACTCTTTCTTTTTTCTTTCTTCTCTCGCTCTTCGTTCTCTGTCTTTCTTTCTCTTATCTCTTTATTTCTTTCTTTGGGTTCTTTCTTGGCTCGCGTATTCTTATTTCTTCTTTCTTTATTCGACTTTCTTTCTTTTCTTCTATGTATCTTTATTTCTCTCTTTTTTTTCTACTGTTTTCTTTCTTCTCGTCTTTCGTTCTTGATGTTAGTTTCTTTTTTCTTTCTTTCTGTGTCTCTATGTTCTTTCTTTCTCTCTATTTTTTTCTTTTCTCATTTCTTCTTTCTTTCTTTCTCTCTTTCTTTTTGTCTCTTTCTTTTCTCTCTTCTTTCTTTCTTTCTCTATTTCTTTCTGTTCTCTCTTTGTTTCTTTCTTTCTCCTTTGTTTTTTTTTTTTTATTTCTTTCTTCTTTGGTTCTCGATTTCTTTCTTTCTTAGATTTCGTTCTTCTTTTCTTCTCTCTGTTTTTATTTATTCTTTCTGTTATCTCTTTCTTTCTTTCTCTCTTTCTTTCTTCTTCTTTCTTCTTTTCTCTCTTTCTCTTTCTTTCTTTCTTCGTTTCTTTCTCTCTTTCTTTCTTTCTTTTTTTTTTCTTTTCTCTCTTTCTTTATTTCTTTTTCTTCTTTCTTTCTTCTTTTCTATTTTCTTTCTTTCTTTATTTTCGCGATCTCTCTTCTTCTTTCTTTCTTATTTTCTCTCTTCTTTCTTTATTCTCCTTTCTTTTCTCTCTGTTTTTTCTTTATTTCTTTCTTTCTTTCTTTTCTCTATTTATTTCTTTCTTTCTTTCTTCTGTGTTCTTTCTTTATTTTTTCTTTCTTTCTTTTCTCTCCGTTGTTCTTCTTCTTTTCTTTTCTCTCTTTCTTCTTTCTTTTCTCTCTTTCTTTCTTTATTTAGTTCTTTCTTTCTCTCTTTCTTTCTTTCTTTTCTTCTTTCTTTCTTTATTTCTTCCTTCTTGTCTATCTTCTTTATTTCCTTTCTTTCTTTTCTTCTCTTTCTTTCTTCTCTCTCTTTCTTTCTTTCTTTCTTTTCTCTCTTCTTGTCTTTCTTTCTTTCTTTTCTTCTCTTCTTTCTTTTCTCTATTTCTTTCTTCTTTCTTTTCTCTCTTCTTTCTTTTCTTTCTTTCTTTTTCTCGTTCATTTCTTTCTTTCTTTTCTCTCTTTCTTTCTTTCTTTCTCCTCTTTTCTTTCTTTCTTTTCTTTTCTCTATTTCTTTCTTTCTTTATTTCTTTCTTCTTTCTCTTCTTCTTCTCTCTTTCTTTCTTCTTTATTTCTTTCTTTCTTTTCTCTATTCTTTCTTTTCTTTTTTTTCCTTTCTTTCTCTCTTTCTTTCTTTTCTTCTTTATTTCTTTTCTTTTCTTTTTCTTTCTTTTCTCTCTCTTTCTTCTTTATCTATTTCTTTCTTTCTTTTCTCTATTTTTTCTTTCTTTCTTTTCTCTCTTTCTTTCTTTTCTCTCTTTCTTTTTCTCTTTCTCTTCTTTTCTCTATTTCTTTTTTTCTCTCTTTTGTTTCTTTTTTTCTCTCTTGTTTTTTTCTTTATTTCTTTCTTTCTTTCTTTCTTTTCTCTATTTCTTTCTTCTTTATTTCTTTCTTTCTTTTTTTCTCTCGTTTTTCTTTATTTATTTCTTTCTTTTCTCTCGTTTTTCTTTCTCTCTTTCTTTCTTTTCTCTCTTTCTTCTTTCTTTTCTTTCTTTCTTTCTCTCTTTCTTCTTTCTTTCTTTCTTTTCTCTCTTTCTTTCTTTCTTTATTTATTTCTTTTCTCTCTTTCTTTCTTTCTTTTCTTTCTTTCTTTCTTTCTTTCTTTTCTCTCTTTCTTTCTTTCCTTATTTTCTCTCTCTCTTTCTTTCTTTCCTTATTTTCTCTCTTTCTTTATTTCTTTCTTTCTTTTCCTCTGTTTCTCCTTTATTTCTTTCTTTCTTTCTTTTCTCTATTTCTTTCTTTCTTTCTTTTCTCTCTTTGTTTCTTTCTTTCTTTATTTCTTCCTTTCTTTTCTCTATTTCTTTCTTTCTTTATTTATTTCTTTCTTTCTTTTCTCTCTTTCTTTCTTTTTTATTTCTTTCTTTTCTCTCTTTTCTTCTTTCTTTCTCTTCTTCTTTCTTTATTTCTTTCTTCTTTTCTAGTTCTTTTTCTTTCTTTCTTTTCTCTTTTCTTTCTTTCTTTCTTTCTTTTCTTTCTTTCTTTTCTCTCTTTCTTTCTTTCTTTATTTATTTCTTTCTCTCTTCTTTCTTTTTTCTCTCTTTCTTTCTTTCTTTCTCTCTTTCCTTTCTTTCCTTATTTTCTCTCTTTCTTTCTTTCTTTCTTTCCTTATTTTCTCTCTTTCTTTATTTCTTTCTTCTTTCTCTCTGTTTCTTCTTTATTTATTTATTTCTTCTTGTCTCTATTTCTTTCTTCTTTCTTTTCTCTCTTTGTTTCTTTCTTCTTATTTCTTCCTTTCTTTTCTCTCTTTCTCTTAATTCTTTCTTGTTCTTTATTCTTCTTCTTTCTCTCTTTCTTTCTTTCTTTATTTCTTTTCTCTCTTTATTTCTTTTCTCTCTTTCTTTCTTTTCTCTCTTTCTTCCTTTCTTTTCTCTCTTTCTTTCTTTTCTCTCTTTCTTTCTTTTCTCTCTTTCTTTTCTCTCTTTCTTTCTTTCTTTTCTCTCTTTCTTTCTTTTCTCTATTTCTTTCTTTCTATCTCTTCATTTCTTTCTTTCGCGCTGCGCAATGCTACCTCCTAACGTAAGCCTTCAGTTTTATTAATATAAGTAGCAACCGTCCCCGGAACGCTGTTTTCGGGCTGAATCGGCGTGGCCTCTATCATGTTCTTTGCAGCGTTCGTCAGCCTCTGGAACGGCCCAACGAAAGGACCATCACGCGATCACGGAAACGCGGGTTAGGAATTCCAATTTTCTCGGAAGTGGGAATTTTCCTGAAACGTGCAATTCCCGATATCGACCTTACGCGTTGTCCGGCAGGTCGCTTTTAGTCCGTCAACACGAAATATTTCAATGAAGCGCCCGTAGCGAGTGTACTTCTTCCAAATTGTTTTTTAACCTCATTCGTATCTTTCACATCAGTTCACTTATGGGCAAGCATGCATGGGCGCGGGGCCTGGTGTTCCAAGACACTTGCCGCGTTTGAACCCCAGCCCCGGTAGGAAATTTTATTTCGTTTTATTTATTATTTATTTCGTGCGCGCCAGCTGTTGGTGAGGAGGCTTTCTGGTGTCAATAAAAGTTTCGCTTGGATGCTATAGGTCAGGCATGTCACGCAAAGCATTGCTTGCCCCATTTTTTCGATACGGTAAGGGCCCCTGAATCTCTAAATTTTCCTTTCCCTGGGCGGCAAAGCAGAATTATTCCGTACGCTATTGAATCGTTATCTCGACTGTTGTGTTTCCTAACAATTTTGGTAGCATCCGCAAGTACATTTGGCATATGATTTTTATTTGCATAAAGGATGTGAAGCAACCTCTAGGAATTTTTCACTTCAGATGTTCACCGCTTATTTATGGCGAAGGATAAAGAGAAGTGATAGCAAAGTCAGTGATCTGACCAGAATCGGCATGGAGGCTTTTCGCCATGCCTGACCTTTGCACTGCAATTTTGCATTTGGCTCCGTTGACGGTGGGACGGAACTGTTGAGGTTCTTTCGCGCGACGGCTTCACGAATAGTACCCTAAATCGTTAATAGAGATTTTTAGCAATTTACGGAAATACGGTATACGCAAATACGGTACGGGACTACGGTAGCGCTCCTTCTCTCCAGCTCGCTGTGCTTAAAGTGCGTCGTTAACAATGCGTAGGCTGACAGGCAACAATAAGGCGTGACACCTCGCAGTAATTTTAGGGGCGAAGCTCCTTATAGCGGCACCCGTTCGTCCCTCGTAGCGTAGTATGTAACCAGTCTTACGCTTTGACCTGCAAGGTGGTGCCGGTGGGAGATTTTTCCTGTGCGTTGTTGAACAATAAAAAATTCGCAGCGTTAGCTAAAAGCCGACTTCTTCTGTCTCTCATTCCCATTAGCAGCCATTCTTTACCTCCAAGGTAGTGCCTGGTGAGATTTCTCCTGTGCGTGATTAAACAATAAAAATTTTGTTCAAAACGCCGTTGATTGATGAAATAAACCAACGAAAGACGCCAGATGTTTTGTAAAAGCAAAACGAAAGAACGCCAGATGTTTCTAAAGCAAAACGAAAAGACGCCAGCTGCTTAACGAAAGACGCCAGATGTTTTCTAAGCAATGGTTTTCTAAACAATGAAAATTCACAGCGTACATGTAAAATTAAAGTGCGCTGCAAGTCGTCATCACTCATCGAACCTTTAGTATAAACGCGCCCGATCTCACGTCGGTGATGATGTACTGGGCAGAATTCACGGAAGATTCACGGTTTACCGATGAACCTCCGCAGCTTCGCCCACTCATCACCATTCACTCCGTGGATATGCTGTGATTTTTGAAAGGGCCTTTTTGGTGTTGGGGTGCCTTTACTGGAATTAGGAGCGCCAAAAGCACAACGAGCGAGAGAGGAGGAGCCCTTACCGTAGTCCCGTACCGTATTTTCCGTTCCGTATTTCCGTAACTTGCTAAAAATCTCTAATAATGTGTTCTGAACACGCTCTCTGTTACAAGCTTGATGTATGCCATTTCGTTATAACGGAATGCAGATACCACAATCGGACTGCAGCTCGAGCTTTGCGTGCTTGCAAGAAATGCTGTGGTGACGACTTTAGACAGGAAAACGGACGGCTTACGGCTAACTTATTTTTGCAGTCTAGAAGCCTGGCTCCTTTTCCATTAGCGAGAACGTCGAAGGAGAGCTGCGACACAGGTGTGACGTTGGAGATGTGTACCGGGCATTTGATGTGACGGCGAGCTCGTGTAGTCTGCAAAAAGAAATGAATTTTGCACCTCCACTTTCTCGAGTCCAGGTGGACGACATGAGGAAGTTTTAGAATAGGGTATAGGTACCTTTAGTACCCACGTTGAAGGTACACTTACGCACCCTTACGCACTCACCTAAGACAACCTAAGACAATTGGTCCTGCCCCGTCCCCCCACGAAAGCTTTCTGCACAGCGTGGTTTTCCGCTGCCTCCGGGATCGGAGGCACCTCACCTGGTTTTGCACAGCCTCCGTGATCGGTCCACCTTTACCAAGCTACGATGTCATGTGATGACGTCATCGTGTGACATGACGTCATAATGACGTCGCAAATTTTGTCTATGACGTTGCGATGGCGTCATGTGGGGACGTCGTCACGTGGTGATTATTTTTCGCATCACTCGTGTCGACGCCGCCGACGGGTGACGCCGACGACCAATTTTCGCGTTTGACGGGGCATATAAGGCTTTCGCCTTAAAAAAGATTTTTCTCGTAATAGTAAATTACTCTTTCCCAATTCCAAAATCACCGCGCTGGCCGCCAGAAGACGCTTGGTAAGCGAGAAAACGCGCTGAAGGAAAAATGCTCGTGGCGACGCCGCCTTGGAATTCCCGCACCAAGCGTCGTGACGTCATAGATTTTGACTGCATCCACTAGCTCCTATACGTTAGTTCCTAATCGCTAAAAATGAAGTGCATTGTCTTCTGAGGAGGCCGTAGACTTAACATGCCAAGTTTCAAGAAATTTCGCTGCGCCATTGTCGCCAAATACGAAAAACACAGTTTGAAATCCGTGACGTTACGCGCGGAGATTTCGGCGTGAAATTGAAAAATGAATATCTGAACTCGATTTTATTTTCTATTAATAAACCTATGATGGTGAGACGACGTTAAAGTTCTCAGTGTACAATTTATCAGTCTAACCCGCCACGGTGATCTAGTGGTTATGGTGCTCGACTGCTGACCCGAAGGTCGCGCGATCGAATCCCGGCCGCGGCGGCCGCATTTCGACGGAGGCGAAATTCTTGAGGCCCGTGTACCTAGATTTAGGTGCATGTTAAAGTACACCAGATGGTCAAAATTTCCGGAGCACCCCACTATACGGCGTCCCTCGTAATCATATCGTTGTTTTGGGACGTAAACCTCCAACAGTTATTATAATTTATCGATCTAAACAGATTCATTGTTTCACTTTAATGTCCCTTACAGAAATAGCGTATCGTATACCCAACTATACGCTAACGTTACGAACCCTATTCTAGAACTGCCTATGGTTTCGCTGTCGGGACACGCAGTATGCGCGTTTTGGGCAGAACTGGCCGGAACCTAAGTGTAAGCGCACTTGGGAAATGCACCGGACGGCGCACCACGTGATGTTTCCTGCGTCTTGGCGGAAGTTTTTGAAGTCTTCATCGTAGACTTTTGCTGTCTACACTCCTTTAATAATAATAATAATAATAATAATAATAATAATAATAATAATAATAATAATAATAATAATAATAATAATAATAGCTGGGGTTTAACGTCCCAAAACCACGATACGATTATGACGGACGCCATAGTGGAGGGCTACGGAAATTTCTACCACCTGGGGTTCTTTAACGTGGACCTAACTCTATGTACACGGGCCTCAGATATTTTCGCCTCCATCGAAAATGCAGCCGCCGCGGCCGGGATTCGATCCCGCGACCTTCTACGCTCCTTTAAGGAATGTTCTTACGGTTATACCACGAAAGAGCCTATAGTGCTCCAAATTGCCTACACGTCGTAAGGCGAAAGATTTATGTGTCTCATGCGAAAGTGACCTGGAGTCACTTTCGGGTCACACGACCGTCCACGCGTCTCGTGCCACGAGGCGCGCCGGCCGCGCGTTCACGTCGTCTTGGCGGCTTTCGCGTGAGTTATACACCCAATTAAATCACCTTCCTGGCTACGTCACTGCATGCGGCGCCTTGCTAGCTCGATCATTTGATTGGACATCATTGTTTTCGCATTCACAATTCGTAAGAAGCGCTTAGGTAAGGTATGACAAACTTTATTGAGTCCAAAGGGGTCGAACATCAGACCGATGCGGGCCACTCCCACTCTGACCCTGTGGGCAATTTAAAGTTGATCATCATGTGATTAGTTTCGTAGCATCAGGTGCCACCTTTCTTCGGTATTTCCCTCGTCCCTGATCAGTGCAGATTACCGTCAGCGCACATATTCAAGATCAGTATAAGTTGCCATTGCAGGCCTGACATTTTGACGACAGGTTACCTTCAGGGTTCATTCAGGGTTCAAGGTTCACTGAATCGTTGAGAGTGCTGTTTCCTAACAGTTACATCAGCATCCGTGAGAATTTCCGGTATATACTATTTTAACGTGAGAGGTGTTTGCCTAAAGGATGTGAAGCAAGTACAAAGATTTCTCGCTTTATATTTTTATCGAGCGTTTGTGTTAAATGGTAAACAGATGCACTGACAAAATCGGCGATCGACCCAGAACGTGCACAGAGGCTTTAGGCGATAACATATCTTTGGCTGGCCGCTTGCATTCGGTTCCGTTACGTGTCTGCCGTGGAATGAGACGCATTCACTTTGTGTTTATTAGCTTGATGTATACCATTTAGCTTTTCGGACAGCTTATCCCTCTCCCTAAGTAGGGCACATAGCGCTCTAAATCGTCCTCGTGACTACATTTGTACTAAAGCGTAAGCATTTTTATGCTGACTTGTCGAGAAAACAGTCAGTCGATCCGTCCGCCCCTCTGTCCTCCTGACGTAAGCGTTCAGTTTTATTGTAGGTAGCGGTCGTCCCCGAAGCAGTTTTCGGGCTGAATCTGAACGGCCTCTATCATGCTTTTTTTTTTTTTGCAGCGTTTGTAATATAGTGCACTAGAATATAGTTCCTCAACCTGTAGAACGGCCCAACGAGAGAAGCATCTCGCGATCAGGAAAACGCGGGTTAGGAATTCAATTTTCTCGAAGTGGGAATTATTCTGAACTGTGCAATTCCCGATATCGACATTACGTCGGTGTCCAGCAGATCGCTTTTAGTCCTTCAACACGAAATATTTCAATGAAGCGCCCATAGCATGCTGCTTCCCAATTGTTTTTTTTTTTTTAAACGCATTCGTATCCTTCAGTTCAGTTCAGTTTGGGCAAGCATGGGTGCGGAGCCTAGTGTTCGAGGCACTCGCTTTGGGTCCGGGGAGACCGGTGCTCAAACCTCAGCCCCGGAAGGAAAATTTATTTCGTTTTGTTTATTATTTCTTTGGTGCGCGCCAGCTGTGGGCGAGGAGGGCTTTTTGGACAACACGAGCTTCGCTTGGATATTAAGTCAGGCATGCTCACGCAAAACATCGCTTGCCCCATTTTCTCGATAGGGCTCCTGAATCTTTCAAATTTTCCTCTCCCCGAGCGGCAAACTAGAAAGCTTCTGTACTCTACGCAGAAAGCAAAACTGAACCATCTTGACTGTTCTTTTTCCTAACAATTTCGGTATAGCATCCGCTAGAACATTCTGTATATCATTTTATTTGCCTAAAGGATGTGAAGAGAACTTAAGGAATTATCGCTTTAGATGTTCACCGCTTGTTTTTCTCAAACTGTAAAGAGTACGTGATGACAAAGTCAGCGGTCTAACCAGAACCTGCATGGAGGCTTTGCGCGATAACATACCTTTGCAAAGGTTTGCGTAATTGGCTTCAATAGCAGTACGCCGCCAGGATACCGTGGCATGTTCGTTATGTAGACCCTGAAAGCGTGAGATAACTTGACACGAAACGGACTACGAGCTTTGCGTGTTTGCCAGGAAAACAGACGGCTTAAAGCTGACTAATTTTGAAGTGTAACGCTTAATGTAGCGCTTATCGCGTTAACCATTAGCGTAAACGTCGAAAGAGAGCTCCGGAAAGGGGTGGCGTTGGATATGTGTGCCGGGCATTTGATTACTGTGAGCCCGTGTATGAAAAACGAAGTGATCTTCCCGCCTGCACTCGCTGGCGTCCAGGTGGACGCTCATGGTCGGATTCCTCCGACGTCGATAGCGACGGCACGAGGCCGTCTTATAGTCCATATCATAAGCTAGTTGACTGAGGAACCTACGAGGCCGCTTTCTCGATACGACACAAAGCGATAGCCGATTCCCCCGCTTATTTATTGATGTCGGGACAGTGTGCAAGTAGCAAGCGTATAAAGGTCACGTGACCATCCGCGTCCACTTCACAGGGGCGGCGCCAGCGGAGGGGCGGAGCAGCCGCCACCCCCAAATTAACGCCTGCCCCTTCTTGCTATACCCCCCCCCCCCCCATCCTCTCAAGGACAGAGTCAAACACAACACGTAAGTTTGTAACCCTCCCCCTAAGTAAGACCGTAGGGGTTGTGTGTGCCCCCCTCCTCCCCACCCCAGTAAAAAAAAAAAAAAAAAAACTGGCGCCACCCCTGTCGCTTCACCTCTGCAGCGGTCGCGTGACCAAAAAAAAAAAAGCGGCGTTCACGTAACCAAGTGCACGGTCCTCTTCACGCTTTCCTTTCTTCCTTTTTTCCTTTTTTTTAAAGGCGAATGCCTTAGATTTCTCACCAAGCGCGAAAATTGACTGTCGGCGTCCCTCGGCGTCAACACGATTGATGCAAAAAAATAACCACGTGATGACATCGTCACGTGACATCGACGCTTGGTCAAAGGTGGGCTGATCGCGGAGGCAGTGCAAAACCAGATCAAACGCAGAAAGCTTGCAATGCCTCCGATCACGGAGGCAATGCGAAAACGCGTTAGGTGCAGCAAACTTTCGGAGGGTTGCGGGGGCACGATCAATACATCGACTGAAAAGAGAAAAAAGATTGATTTCGCCTTCGGGTAGTATTAGGCGAGTGCATAAGGGACTCTGAGATTTTTCTTAAAGGGACACTAAAGGCAAATAATTTATGCCAGAGTAAAAGGTCAATGTGTGAGAACGTCTCAAACGTCAATATTATCAACAGCAGTGCTCTACTAATCCAGAGGGCAAATGTAGGACGCGATATGCGCCACGAGTGGGACATTTTGGAAATGATCCCGATGACGTCGAGAGTCCCGAGTACAATTAACCACTAGTAATCAAACTACTTGCGATAAAAAAAAGAACCTTCCGTGCATCACAAGACGTAATAAAATGCTGCTTGTTCGTTTCTCTTTGATTCATGGAAAAAAAGAACATCTTGGCGTTACCAGCGGAACGGCGCGAATGGTTTAAAAGTTCCGTTTTCGCCGAGCTGGGCGTCTCAATGGTAGTTTCGGTATCGCGTACTGCTGCGTGTGCTTGGCTCTCGCTATTTTCGTACTGTGGATACTCTGCTTCTGCTGCTGGCCAAGCTAAGCTCCGTTACAGTGAACTATATAGTTTCGGAGTGGCCCGTGGCTGCGTCTTGGCAAGGTTGATGGCCGCTGTTGCGCAAGAAAAGGTAGCGTCGGCGGCCGGGCAGTAAAGGCGGGCAACGTTGGGCACGGCAACTGCTACGTCAGAAGCACCCCCCGCCCTTTGCACCCCCCCCCTCCGTATGCCCCTGCTTCTTCGTCCTCGTTTTGGGGTTTTCGCTGCTTTTTATTACATCTCATTATGAACCAACCGGTCAAACGTTTCACGCTTCTCGAGTTCGTTTTTTTTTCCCTTATTTTATTTCGTTTCGTTCCTTTTATGCGGAAGCGACTGCGCCGCGCGTTCTCTTTCAGCATGCATCCTGCCTGCTCGCGCGGACACCGGTCTGCCTTGGTCCCAAAATCGCCGAGGTCTCACACGGGGCAGCGACAGCCGCAGAGAGCAAAAAAATCAGGTCTAACCGGCGCGCTCCCCTTGTCAGCTCCGTTCGTGTCGTGATCCGGCGTGCCGGAAAGTAAAGCCGCTTCGTTTTTTTTTCTTTTTTTTTATTTTGCCTTGCGACGTGGCGAGCTTTCCGACTTTCTCGTTCCTCAGTTTTTTTTTTGTTGTTGTTGTAAGTTATCTCTTGTCATTCTTTATACGTCGTGTTGCCCTTCCCACGTTTAACTCTTGGCATCTTTGCTTTACCTCATCACGCGTGCTTGCGACGTGGTTCCGGCTCTTTGTATATAAAAGCGTGAGTCCAAGTTGCGCGCGCATGATATGCGGGTCACCAGTATGTTGTCTCTCTCTATATATATAACTCTGAAGCTGTGGAGCAGTTTGTGCACTGAATGGATAAGAGGCAGTATGTAGCGGAGGATGTACAGTACGGTCCACTGTTAAAGGGAACACTAGAATGAGCACCATTCATATTGCCGGCCCTCTAACAGCAAGTGGATAAGGAAACAATGTTCATGCACTGCACTAGTCTGTCAAAAGGGGTCAGAACTGTCAATCACCAGTAGTCTTACACAACTCTAAGCCACTATGCTTTTGCAAGAGAGTGAAATCCAAACATGCCCTGCATGCAAGTGTTCCCTTTAACAGTGGACCCGTCTCTACAGTCGGATCCGTCGCTAAACAGAACAGAAAGCCACGAAATCGCAGTATCACTAAACAACTTTCCTAAACCTATCGGGGTAAAAAAAAATCGGGTATAATCAGTCATACATACCCTTACACGTAAATAAATTGCCTTCGTGTCCTTTTGGCATTATATGGGAGTGATAAAAGAGGTGGCGTAACCGAAATCAGGCGACGTGTGTTCGCTTTAACAGTGGACCGGACTGTGTTTCTGCGTGGCGTGCCGAAACATACACGCGTGGGCGCACTGTGGCGCCCCTTTATGATGCTAAAAGCATGGCGCCAGTTTCCGGCGCCGTGGTTTTGAAGTGTAAGCGAATACACGTATATAGTTTGTTGCTCGCGCCACGCACGCACGCCTGTAAAAACGAAAATTAACGAAAGTTGGCTTCACCTCGCAGCCGGCTTTGCTGCGGTGAAGCCAGCTTCGCCGAAACGCCTTTTAATTGCGGAGCACTTTAGGGGCCCGGGGCCGTCGTATGCTGTCGTCGCTTGGCGTAACGCAGGCAAAGCCACGTATAGAAATAGAAAAAAAAAGGAAGCAAGCGAGAAATAGAAACAGAGAAAGAAAGGGAATAGATAGGAAGAAAAAATAGAAAGAGGAAGAAATAAATAGAAATAGAGAAAACAAAAAAGACAGAAAAAGAGAAAAAGAAAGAAAGAGACGAGGAAAGAAAGAGAAAACCGAATAGCAACAAAGAAGGCTGCCCAGCTCGGCACTGCTTTCAGGCTTGGCAACCCTAATGCGAAGCGGCCTTAATTTTTTTTTTCCTTTGGGCTTTTCAGTAGCGTCACAAGTGCGATACATGTGATATTTAATTATTTCTACACGCACGCACGCATGCGTGCTAAAGCGCTTGGGCACGCGCGTACGGGCACAATGTGGACCAGCGACTGGCCCAGTTGCCCCCTCCCTCGCGGATTCAGGCGGCGGACCAAACGACTCTTTTGGCCAGCGGACTCACCCGCCGCGGTAGTCTTTAAGGGTTTAATAAATGATGATAATGACCAGGTAGCTGACTCCCTGCACCAAGGCCTTGTTCCTGGCTGGTGTCGTTTTTGTATGTCCAGATCGCTCAATGAACGCTGCTGTATCGACATTTTCGACACTAAAGGTATCCAGGCGCTACCGAACAAGACATACTTACCCGATGCCGCGGCCAATTTGCAAATTTACTGTGATCGCTGAAGTGCGCGTTACGCTTATTGTACGAATAGATAGACATTGATAATGCCTACCGCCGTTAGCGTAGTGGTTATTTTCGGTGCGGCCTGTTATGCGTCTCGTATCTCCATTGTCCGCTCATATCACTTGGCAACAGTTCTCCGAGGGGCTTTCACGGCGCGGGTTTTCGCGCTCAGACTTCCCTCTTCGCGCGTCAACAACAAGCTTGACAGCTAGTTCCGCTTTCAGTTTGAGTCAGACAGGCCAGACTGTTATGACTAACACAGGCGTATGCATGAGTGATTGGGGGGGGGGGGGGGCATGGAAACGTTGCCCCCCCCCGCAAATGGAGGACATTGAGTTTTAGTTTATTCAACCACGTGACAATTACGTGAAATATCTCTGGTGTACCTTTAAAACTGATAAGATTTAGCGTTTCGATTCCATTTAACACGAAGAAAACTATTTGCATGATCGGCGGTGTTGAAGCCGTTCGAACACCGAAGGCGCGCAGCTATTTCGTTGCAATTCTGAGACAAGAAGCAGCGAATCCGAAAGCCCGGGAAAGGGGAAATAAGTAGAAAAACGGGTAAAGGCACTGCGGGTAAGAAATTACGGCACTTCTAACGGTCCGGGTCACGCTACAGCGTGTACGTGATACATGTATAAAGATAGCCGGCCGGCTGCGGCCTCGGCTTGTGTGTATCGTGCCCGGAATAGGAAGCCGGTCGAGGAATGCGCTGCGTGTACGTGCCGTTGTTATAGCGTCCGGCTTGTCGATGGAGCGGGGGTGCGTGCCGAGGCTGCGAAGCTTTTCGCAAGGCCGCGTACGCCACGGGAACGAGCGCGAATGGCTACTTCGCGAAAAACACGTAGAGAAGCCTTCGCAGTATATGTACAGTCGCGCTCAATAAGACTTGCAACACGGGAATGCGTGGCCTCACGAGTTCAAAGACTGCCCATGGCTTCCACTAGCCCTTATTTCCATAACTAACCGCTAATATCGCACTCGGGTATGATTCCAAATAAGAAAATATCATTTAGTTGCTGAAATGAAAACAGGTTGAAGCCGTGCGCAATCTTTGAACTCATGAGGGCACGCGCTCCTGTGTTGCAGGTCATATTGAGCGCGACTGTACACATACACGTAGAATGAAATACCTTATCGAACCTCTCTCAATATATATTTGTGTGCTCTCAGCAAACGTTTCTAAATAAACGCATAATTTTTCGCCGCCTTCGGAATATACTGGAAGACACTATGCGCTCACCTATGCACTATACACTTTGTACACTATGCGCTCACCTAAGACGACTCGAATGCGGTTTTGCACTAATGTGGTGCAAAACCACATTGGTGCAAAACTATACGCAGGCATTAGAAGCTCGGGCCTCTTTGACCAAGCAAAGATGTCATATGACGACGTCATCATGTGACGTCACGTAATGCCCCGCCATTAGTGAACTCGTGGTGACGTCACTAATTCTGGCAATATGAGGCGTCATGATGACGTCATAGTGTGAACTCATCACGTGATGTTCTTCTGCGTCACTCGTGTTGACGGCCGCTTTTCGCGTCTTAAGAGGCATCTAAGGCTTTCGCCCTAAGAAAAAAAGATCGAACCGTGTTTATTTCTTTTTATATACGCTGATCTATACGCTGGCCTATGCAACAGGGATTGCACTAAAGAGGGACAGTTGCCGCCCTCGCAATATAAAGGGACGGCTGCAAGGATATCCATGTGGAAAGCTGCTTGAGTTGACGAGAAATTCGTCCTGGTCCGGGATACGAACCCTAGGCCAGCGTGTTTTCGGGGCGTATGTCAGTTGTCCTTTTCGCGACCCTCTCTCCACCTTTCGGGATTCCGCCCAACTGATCTAGCATATGCGGCTTATCGAACAAAGAGGTCACCACCGCAATCACACTAATGGATTTTTCCTTTATGGACTATGGTAGGCATACTCTCCGGTAATTGTGCTATCAAGTATATTTGCATAAATCGAAATCGCCAGCTAGAATGTACACTTGAACCGAGAGTTTCATTCAGTATTCAATCGTACCTGCTTGAATCGATTTGAACCTTCAACACGCGTTCAAACCATTCGAACTTCCCGCGTTTCCTTCTTAGGATGCACGGAGACTCAACGCACAACGAGCGGTGCCGGAATAAACATGTTCACGAGCGCCGCCTCGTGCTAACGTTTGCATTCCTGTTCTCTTGCGCTTTGCGTTTCGATATGCGGGACGGATTTCTGACTCGTTTTAATTTTTCCATACTCTATCAGCGAGAGCTAATCGGGTACACCGCATCGATACTTTCCTCCAACGCCCGTGTTATGTTGTAGCCGTGTTGTGTTATGTTGTACTCGTTCACAGATCTCTGAGGCTACGCTTAGTTACGGTACATTTCCAGTCTCCTCGACGTGTTAGGGTCGTCTGCTTCGCGGCAGTGACCCGCAACACTCGGCGGCGGCGGCGTTCCTTTGTGAAAGCTAGCCGCCACTCGAGATTAGTGGTCACATACAGTGTTTATTCGCTCTACTGGTGCTTCATCGCGCGTGACAGCTGCGATCGATCAATACTCGAAGCCTCTTTTTCTGTCTCGCCGATATCTATCTATCAGTCGCTGAAGAGCCTCGTTTCCGCGAGGTTTTCACTCGCGCGGCGCTCCTCTCTCCCTCTCTGCCGTTTCCTATCGCTACAAGTAAACAAAACGCGCGTGCTTCCCTTGCAAACTAAAAACAAAAGACTACGCCACGCTGGCTTTATTACGTCGGCCCCCGCGCGTTAACGTTAAAGGCACGCGCGCTGTGCGCCTCCTCGATCGCGATAAAGGAATCGCAAGCGGCGGCGGCGGCGGTAAGGCGACGCCCTCTCGAAACAACTCCGCGCTCACTTTCGTGAAGTGCTCGTCTCGCGTTGGGTCTACTGGCGTAATCTTCGAATCTCCACTTGTACTGTATGTACGTACTGTTCGTGGCCTGACCCCGGTGTAATCGCGAAAGAAGTGAACGAAACCGCGCGCTCACTTGTGCTACTTGGAACGATAGTGGGAGTGTTTTTGCTGTGCGGCGCGCTCGTGGTGGCGATCGTGGTTCGTTTGTGAATAGATCGAGGGAGCAACGGACCCATGAGCCTGTACGTGGTGCGTGGACGTCGCTTCGAGCGGGTGTTGACCGCCTCGAAGACCGTCGATGTGGACGATGACGACTGGCGGACGCCTAAACCGTACGTTTTGCTTTTTTCGCGATCGTCGTCGGCGGCAGCTGCGCGCGGACGTGTTGATGTGTGTGGGCGTGTTCTGCGTAGCGGAAGCGCGTCCGGGAGTTGTAGAGTACACGTGGACGTTAACGTTGTGGGCGCTTGCTTCTGACGCTTTCGATCGATGCGCGAGCCAATAACGCATGATCGATAAGCACAGTGTTGAACGCGACGTCTCCCCCCCCCCCCCCACTTTCGTTTCCGTTTATGGAGCTATTCCTTCTTCACTTGGCGCTCCATATTCGCTCCTTATTCGTTGTGGACTAAATGCACAGCTATAATTGCCTCAGTTAGAGAGAGAGAGAGAGAAAAAAAAAACTGTTGACTTGGCCAGATAGGAATTTGGATATCCTACGGACACATAATGTTGCTACGTGCAAATACGTAGTAACAAAAAAAAGAACAAAAAAAAGGCGTTGCCATGCAGGCATTCCTGTGCGCTATTGCTTCAGCTTCAACGAATTGAGGCGATCATTCCCTTCAGTATTTTTTGTTAGGTGATTGTAACTGTAAACACAATTTTAAACATGTAAAAACTGTAATAGCTGCTAGCTTATTCATGTATGTCAGCCTGGAAACAATTTAGTACGGCTTTTAAGATTTCGCACTTTATGTGTGCTTTGGAGTATTGCACGCATTCATTATGATTGTCGCTTGACACTGTGTACCGGTCGTGTGCAGACTTACACCCAGTACTGTCACATTAGTGATCCTACAAAACTGACACACGAAAGCTGCTAATGTGCTGCGGTCTTCGAAAGTTTGTGCACTGACCTAATTAAACTCATTAACCTACTTTATGACTATCCCAATTTCTCTTGCTTCATAAGCAGGGCTGTATGACAAGTGTAGAGTAAGAAATGTTTCAACCTTCTTGCTAACAGTGTCGGCTTAGTTGATTGCAGAGTGCTGATTAACGATTGATACCAATTTATTGCCTACTTTAATGCCAATGCCTGATCGTACTTCATAGACATCTGTGATGGGACTCTTTTTGGTACAAGCCTGTGAAACTTCACGTGTTGTTGAAATTGCACTGCTGTTCAGGCATGTCACTTTGACTTACTCCAAGAACTAGAATTAAGCACTTGTGTTTGTAATTCTGAGGCACGAAACACACATGAGTATAGATAAAAAGAAATAATGCAACACAAGGGTGAGAATGCTGATTAAAACGTGAATTTGAGCAATAGCAAATTGCACACTTCTGACAAGAAACGACATTGGAAGCTTGTGCAGATGTCCATTCCCGTGGACACACGTTACCCGAACGACATATTCAGCTGACTGCAAGGATTGCTGTATAAATATATGCAGAGAAAAACTGCACATCTTATCGTAGCAGAACACAGCTACGAAGGGACTCATTTAATTTGAAGAAAACTTTGTGCCTTTGAAGGGACTGACAACCAATTTTTATGGTACCTATTTTCTTTAGCGCACGAAAGCTTACTGGTCAGAGGGTCTAATCAGTGAATGGTAATGTGGAAAACGGTGTAAAACATTTGTAATCAGAATTTTTCTATGTGTGGCGAACATGAAAGAGTATGCACACGTGACAGCGCATGCTGTAAACAGTGAGTGCGAGAGCAGTTCATGTTTGAGCGCGGCAGTTTACTGCGCATACGTGCACTCCGCGCACGTGCACTGTGGCTCAACATGCTCCATTGGCTGCCGCAAAGACAGCGCCGCTTCTCACCATGCAACTCCTCTTACCTTGTAAGCAGCACAGAATGAGTGGGGATAGATAACAATATACATACTCTAATTTTCAGGACTAATTATGGCACGCATGACAGCACTAGACTACGTGAATTTGTGCAGCGTAGTGACCGTCTTCATAATCTAGCTTCAAGGCTCTTCCGCTAGGCTGCGTGACATGCTGTTTTTTTTTGTTACTTTTAAAGACGATTTAAAAATATAAATCCTACTCACAACGCGAAAAAGATGCTGGAATCTGTCACTATATTTCACAGTTTTTTCATTTCTACCAGGATTTAATTACGCGTTCTAGCCAGTTGTCGGCCCCTTTAAGGCATTTGCTCTGAGACTGAAATCAACCAATAGACTGAATAGCACCGAAAACCCATAATGACTGAATTATGTTCAGATAGGGTCTGGGCAAATATTTATGACGCGAAGCAAATTCTGTGTAACAAGAAACTGCGTCTTCCCAACTGTATTTGAATGTGACAAAAGCAATACTGATGATTTTATTGTTCACTTCGTACTACTAGTTCAAGACTGTGTAGTTCAAAACTGCATAGTTCAATACAGTAGACTCTCATTAAATGGAACCTGAAGGGACCAGGAAGATGTGTTCCATTGAACAGGAGGTCCATTTACTGAGAGATGAAGGAGGGGTGCAGAATTCAAGTACGAAATCAATCGTATCAGAGACAGTTGTTCAATTTAAGCAGCGATTCCGTTTAAGAGATTTCCGTCTACTGAGAGTCTAGTGTACTTAGTATTTCGAAACTCCATTGTTCAAAGCTACATAGATAGCTTCTGTTCCATAGATTGGTTTTCTATTCCTGAAGGCTTGCACACATTGCAGATTTCAGCAGATCCCATGCGAGCCTGACAGTTGTGCAACTTCTGAAAGTATGCGAGATTTCTCGCGGAACACTCACCGGAAGGTGTTGTTGATAAAAACTTTTATCTACGAATGCACATCCTGCCTTGTGAGGGTTGCCCAATTAAGCTGAAAAGGAGAGTGCCACTTGTCGTAATGTAGCGCGAATGAGAGAAGGAGCATGTGAACCAATCTCTCGAATGTCTCGCGAAACTGCACGAACAGATTCCTCGGCGATAAAGAGAGCTGGCGAGTGTGGTGGTTGTGTCGCGAGGCTGCTTTCTTATCGCCGCCAGGGTGCAATCTCTTCTAGTGGCAGCACTCAAAACTGTTGCTTTCACCCCTGCAGCAGTGATTGCTTATGCCTGTCGCGTTTCCTTTCAGATACACCAATGCTGAGTACGAGGAGGTGCAGGCATCGTTGAGCGCTCACGGCCAGGAGCACCTGCTCAGGTTTTGGCCGCAGCTCACCGAGGAACAGAGATGCCAGCTGATGACCGATTTGAGGTGAATGCATGAGCATGTCTTCTGTCATGACGGTAAGAATGAGCACCAAAAGAATTTTGTTAGGCAGCTCAATCACTCGATTGATATTGAATGAATGCAATGTTGCGCTCATAATGGCAGATGACCTGCATTAGCCAACAGTACCCGACATTTACTTATTCTGTGAGCACAGTATTCACAACATTCATCCTCCGTACTCTTCAGCTGTATATAATCATCGTCACTGTGAGCGCCATCTTTTTTCTGAGTGTTGGTCAGGCGGCTCTGCCGAATAAAAGGCGTCGAGACCACGATTCTGCTGACGTCTCTCAGAGTGGTGGAGGTGCTGGATTATCTGAAAATGCAGGCCAACTTGGCTGGCTCAAGTGGGAGGGGCAATAAAAAATATTAAAGGCAAGGATAGCTTAGTACATGCGATGGTGGAATCAAGAATTATTTCATAATAATGCTATATGTATTATATAATACATTAAGGATTGAACAAAAAAATCAATAATTGCATAATTTTGCAAACACTGACAGTTACGTAGCAACACTAGCCAATGCTTTCCAAAAGCTAGCCAGCGCTAGCCAATACGAACAATCATTTAGCCATCTCTCGACGACATTATCTAGCACAAGCTGAAGTTATCTGGTAGTGGCTGCACGCAAGTAAATGCGACTGCTGAATTTGGTCATAAGTATCCCTCGTACCCCATTCCAGAGTGTGGGCACGTGAGATATTCAGGAATACATCGTCAAATTTTCAGCTTCAGCGTAGTGATTAGAACCTAAATGAATTGAAGTCTGTTTGTGAGGTGGGCGCAGTACCAAGAGATGTTAGAATGTAGTCATTAGCTGTTTGCTGCACCACAGGAAAGGAGGCAGCGTGCTCTGCCTTTTCAGGGAAGAGTGTCGACGAGATGTACAGCACACAGATGAGTAGTCTTTGAGGTTTCATAACTCCTCGTTTCCCAGTGATGCATCCCATCTAGGGGATTTTCCACATATGGGTTAAACACCTGTTTGCACATACCGATCATTTGTAAACATTTGAAACAATTAAATGAACCATATGGCACAAGATATTGCTTTCCTATGTCCTACCCCAACGTGCGTCTTAGTTATTCTGATATTTTGTGAACTGTGATATGTTTGTCGACAAGCACAATTCTCTCACCTGCGGTTTCAAAGAACTTCAATTTGTGCAAGTCAGCCATTGTACCCACAGTATATGAGTGTGGCGATGTGGGCTTCAATTAATCAAGAACACCATAGCTGCTGGGCACTCACAACACACAGACAAATCAGAAAACACACAGTGCCATGTGTGTTTCTTTGTACGCCTTCTTTTGTCTGTATTGTGATGGCACTGCAGCTGATGTGTTCCATAGTGAAGCCTCAGTTCAGTTTAAAGGTCACTCGGGTGTTTATGTTGTCAAATCATGATTCTCATTCAGCTGAAGCGATGGGAAATCGTTGAACAGGAACGTCGCTGGAGCCAATGTCACAAGTGGACTAGTCTTCTTCAAGGCAGGTTTCATTAACTTGAAATGACTTGTAAAGCACTCTTGCAACTTATGCACTTATTTCGGAGTTAAAAAATTATTCATGTTCACCTGCGTAGGCTTTGCAGGTTATGCGGCTTTTCATTAGCTCCTGTTTTCATCCACAACTTTATTAACTGGGGCATTTCACGTAACTCTTTTGGTATATTTAACACATTAGGCTTGTATTACGAATAGCTGTTAGAGAATTGAAAGCACATCGAATGGGAGCATTCACGAAGCCTGGTTTTCCTGAAGCAAGACTAGACTGCGCGATTAGGCTTTCATTGTGTGCTTGCTACCGGAGGAGCAGCTTTGCCCGGGTAGGCTGTTCCGGTTCTTTATTTTTATCTTTCGTTAACCACTGTAGCAACAGCTGTGTGCATGCTGCTGTGGGAATGCCGCATCTGTTTCACGCGAGTTGTACAGGCACGCTTTTAGGAGCCTGCCTGTTGTTTCAATTGTGATAGGGGCACGTTGCTTTCAGGGTTGCTTATAATGCAGAAACCAATCAGTTTTACACTTCGTCGCATGAACGGCTTTTTATTTGTTCGGTATTCTTTATTTAATTCGTTCACCATTAGTACGGAAGGAGGTGCCAGAGTTACAATCCATCAGGTGTACTTCCTACGACTATTTAACAATATAGTAATTAACAAAAAATATTGAAGTGTTGATTACCAAAAATTTGATGTAATTATGAGTTGGAAAGTTCAGGTCAATTTTGACCACCTGGGTTTCTTTAAATGTGCACCTGAATCTAAGTACATGCATGTTCTTGCATTTTGCCCCTATTGAAGTGTGGCCACAGCAGCCTGGAATCGAACCCACATCTTCGAGCTAAGCGTTGCAGCACTTTAGCCCCTAGGCTACCACTGTGGGTACAGTAACACATTATTAGCAATGTGGCAGTGACATCAATGTAGGCGAGGTTAATGTAACAAGTAAATACAATATGTGAAGTACCTATGGAATACAAACGAGTGACATCTATGCTACGTAGCAAATCCTTAAATTCCTAAGAAGGTAAGTAGAATGCAGAAATAAAGATAAATTGTTAGGGAACAAAAAGTGAAACATTGGCAGATATAGAAATATTGAAAGCTGTTAAACAAATCTGGTTACATCATATATTAGTTGTGATGAATCTGTAGCCAGCAGTCAGGTTAGCAAATATTTTTTACGTATCTCTTGTATGTTAATGTAGTGCAGCAGACCTTAACATGGGCGGTAATTCATTGTGGTACTTAATATTAATGAGCAATTAAATGAGCAGTAAACCTTTTATAATTAGTGTTTATTCAAGGAAGTAAGAAATTGCTGTTGAATTGAAATATCTTGCTGTTCCTAAGACGACAAATGTTAATTGTCTAGAGAGGCTTCATGGCCTAGTGCGCGAAATATCAGTAAAGCCAATTGGAGCTGGAGCACATAACATAGTGGCAGTATGCTTACAGAACTGTAAGTTACTGTTGCATGCAATAGGTCAGGGGCGTAGCCAGAAATTTTTTTCGGGGGGGGGGTTCAACCATACTTTATGTATGTTTGTGCACGAGTTTGTATGTGCGCGTGTATATATACGCAAGCAAAACTCCCCCTCCCCCCTCTGGCTACGCCCCTGAATAGGTAGCTATATAAATTGCTGATATTCGAGAATTGATATTATAAATGTGTGCACACAATGTTTGCCTGTAATGTGTGTTGAAACCCCCAACCCCCCCCTGGCTACGCCCCTGAATAGGTAGCTATATAAATTGCCGATATTCAAGAATTGATATTATAAATGTGTGCACACAATGTCTGCATGGAATGTGTGTTTTCCCAAACTGAGATACAGCATTGTAAGTGGCATTGTATAAATGGGTTAGTATAAAGTTCTTGGATATTATGGGAAATGCAGGAGTGTTCAACATTATTACTCTCTCAAGTACTAATATTAGCTTTAAGATGGTTATGCTAAAAAGACCGTTGAGTATAAGTGCTGATATTAGTCCCAGGAGCTCTTGCTCTTGACAACACTCTTCGCAAGCACTAGATTTCTGTAATTGATCTGTGCTCTCTCAAGTTGTTTTGTTCTAGACGAAAGCCTTCATTTGGTCCCCTGGATTCGCGGCAGTCTATTGTTTATAGTGCTTGACTGCCAATTCGAAGGTCGCGGGATCGAATCCCGGTCATGGTGGCCACATTTCAATGGAGGTGAAATGCTATAGAGGCCTGTGTTCTTAGACTTGAGCGCACGTTGAAGAACACAAGATTGTCGGAATTTGCGGAGCCCTCTGCTGGTGGCGTCCCTCAAAATCATATCGCAGTTTTGGACATAGAACCCCAACAATTATTATTGGTGTCTTGGGTTGGTGTGTCACAAAATAGCATCACGGAACTGTACACTACACAGGTACATCGACTTTGCGAGGACGTCGTCGGCGTTCAAGCAGGCGACCGATGCGGGATCGGGTGACGTCGAAAGCTTGGACGACCTCCTGGAACCCATTCCTGCTGACCGGCATGGTTCGGTCTCTCGGTGTTCGCCTGAGAAACTCGAGGCATACCGCAACAAAGGTGGGTGTTGGCAAGTGCATGGTCAGAGTCGCGGCGTTGTAAAGATTGCGACACTTGTTACCCGTCAAGCGTACTCTACATTTTTACCTACATTGTCGCTTTAGTGAATTTTCTGTTAAGTACTGCTCATTTTAGGCTTTATTTGGCACTGAAATTGTGCTTTTGAGCAAGCACCATGTAAAAGGTAGTTTGTACAAAATTTTTCCATAATTATTTAGTGGATATACAGTAGCATTCGCTGGGTTCTACTATTCCTTAATGGTGCTTTTATCAATGAAATGCGAAAGCATCTGTGTTGTTAGATTCAGGTGCATGCTAAGGAACCTTAGTCGGTCGAAATTAATCCAGAATCCTCCCGCTGTTGGATGCTTCATAATCGTATTGTGGTTTTGGCATGCAACACCCCAGACTTTAAATAGGGGTCATGAACCACCCCTCGGCCTTGGTGAGAAAACACATCCTGCGCATGGCAGACACCGCTATAAACATCTCAGCCAAATCTTGCAGTTGTCTGCAGCGAGGAGAGCTTACAAGCAGAGTGTGGGGATGCCATTTTCTCAGGCGCCCTCTTTTCATACAGAGGCCCGTCCTCATTTGCTTAGGAGCTTTCGGTGCCCACTGCTTGATGTCTAACAGCGGATAGCATGCCATTGGCCAATAGTCGACATAAATCAAGTGTGGCGTTAGGATCAGATGCGCTCCTTGCCACGAGGTGCTGCTACGTGCCGATGCCGTACTCCATAGTCTGCTAACGTTACACAGTAAGCCACACATGCGCACAAAAATAACAACGGGAGAGAGCGATCGCGTTTCATCACAGGCGCTCAACGTCGTGACGCATGCTGACGTAACTTCTTTCCCATGTGCTGTATCTCCCTGCTTAGCTTCCAGTGTGCTCGTTGGGATGAGAGAAGAGAGAAAGTAATTTCAGTGCATGACAAATCCCCGTAACTGCTCGTTCTTAATGAATTCAAGATATTCTTTTGTGAGAATCGATTCACGAGGCAAGTAGCTCTGATACTGAGGTCATTTGGTGATTACTTGGAAAAGTGGTTCATGACCCCTTTAACATTAATTTTAACATTATAATGAATCCGAACCAACTAGCCCACATCCTTCCCTTTCTCTTTCTTGCCAGGCTTGGAGCTGGTGTCCGAGGGCAAGGTGGCCGCACTGCTGTTGGCCGGCGGTCAGGGCACCCGCCTGGGCGTTCATTACCCCAAGGGCATGTACGACGTGGGCCTGCCTTCACACAAGACGCTCTACCAGCTGCAAGGGGAGCGGCTCTGTCGCCTCGCGCAGCTGGCACAGGAGCTCACCGGCAAGCGGGGGAACATTCCCTGGTGGGTACCATGACACGATTGAGTGGCATCTCGTACGCTTGTGGCGAGGATGTGACACACTTACCCAACTAATACGGCGATCTGGGCGAGTTGGTGTACTAACATCTTCGGGAAAATGTGCAGCGCGGCACGGACGAAGGACAAGAAACTCGTGTTGTAAGCGCTCGTGTTGTGCGTTTCTTGTCCTTCGTCCGTGCCGTACTGCACATTTTCCCGAAGATGTTAACACACTTACCCCCCACATTCAGAAATGTGTCTGAAAGGGACACTAAAGAGAAAAACGATTTGCCTCTTATTAGTAAATTACTCTTTCACAATTGTAAATCGCCACACTCGCCATGAGAAGAGACTCGGTAAAAAAGAAAGCGCCCAAAAAGAAAACACAGGTGGCAACACCACTTCGAAATTCCTGCACCAAACGTCACTACATCATAGATTTTTGACGGCACCTCCTAGGCCGTACGTAATTCCTAACCAGTCAAAATGAAGTACATTGTCCTCTGAGGGGGCCATAGACTTAACACACCAAGTTTGAGGAAATTTAGTTGAGCCAATTTCGCCAAAATACAAAAACTACACTGAGATGCGTGACATGTGCAACGATTTTGGCACGAAATTTAGAAATGAAACTTTGGCCTTGATTTTCTTGTCTATTAATAAACCTATGATGGTGAAATTAACGACATAAGAGTTCTCAGAGCAGAATTGATCAACCTAAACCAATTCATTGTTTGACTGTAATATTCCCTTTAACTCGAAGCCACAACTTGGCTTGGTAAAGTCTAGATCAAGATAACGCCCGACACGAACATGCCCAAGACACTCATTGCAAATTCCTTCATGTGTTCGTTGGCCACCACAGCCGGCATTATATTCTTGTCGGGCATTACATTCACACTGGGTATTGCGTTTAAATCTGGCATTACCATCAAGTCATGCATTTGTGTCAACTCATCGCTTAAAGTTAAGGAACATTTCTGAACATTAGGGCTAAGGGAAGTGCTTGTTCACTTTAAAGTGATAGGGTATAATGTATTTATTTATAGATACAGTTTTATTTTGGCCAGAACAGAATTGTTACAGCAAGTTGCATGCAGCGTGGAATAAAAAAGAGTTTAAGTTGGCGAGGAACCGTTTTGTTTTGCATACATATATGTTTGTCGCTCTAAGACAGTGAAGGGGTGTTTAATTTATACTAAAAATGCTAGGGAACATATCGTATATTAAGAATACTGTTCCTGTGTGACGTGCTAATTGGATCAATTAATAGTCTAGATGTCATCCATCTAGTCGAAACTGTTAGTAAGTCCGATGATGCAAACATACAAGCAAGCTTCCTGTGTCATGCTTGTCCATTACGGCACTGCGTACTCACTGGTAAACGCTGGTCTTCGGTCTTCAGGTACATCATGACGAGCGAGCACACCAAGGAGCCCACGCTCGAGTTCTTCGCAAAGCACGACTTCTTTGGCCTTCAGGAGGATAGCCTGGTTGTGTTTGAGCAGAACATGATGCCCGCTTTCACGTTCGATGGAAAGATAATCCTGGAGACGCCATACAAGGTTAGTAATTAATTGCAGTCCCGCTCGGTTTAGCGTTTTAGTGCTTGCGGCTCGGAAACAATCATTTGCTGCTGTTGTGCATGTCCTTGGGTGTGTGTATTCTATCCCATTCCTACTTGCTGCATTAGTTTAGTGCTAGTTTAGCATTAGTTTTTTTTTCTTATCTACTTCGTTTTTCCTCTGTGACCCTCCGCGGTGGTCTATTGGTTATGGTGCTTGACTGCTGACCCGAAGGTCGCAGGATTGAATCCCGGCCACATTTCGATGAAGGCAAAATGCTAGAGGACCATGTGCTTAGATTTAGGTGCAGGTTAAAGAACCCCAGGTGGTTGAAATTTCTGGGCCCCTCCACTCCAGCGCCTCTCGTAATCATATCTTGGCTGTGGGACGTAAAACCTCAAGGATTATTGTAGTTTTCCGTCTGTGTTGTGCACTATAAAAACATTGTTTCAAGTGTATTTTTGTTTTTTTTCTGTGCTATAATTTCATGTAGATCGGAGAAAAAAAAAGCGGTAAGTTAGAATGTTCTTTTCAAAAATAACGCTGGAGGTAAAAAGGCTCTGTGCATATGGGGTGTATTGTATGTAAGTGATTTTAACTTTGCCAAGATGCTGAATACATTCTCTCTGGTCAGGTGTCAATGTCCCCAGACGGCAACGGTGGCCTCTACAGTGTCCTGCAGAGAAAGGGTATCCTGGCCGACATGGAGCGGAGGGGCGTCAGCTACATTCACGTCTACTGCGTAGACAACATTCTCGTCAAGATGGCCGACCCCATGTGTTTGTCGGCTACTGCGTCACCAACGGTGCCGATTGCGCAGCGAAGGTACGTCTTGGTCCATTCTAACGAGAAACAATCCATTGCGGATTGCTTCATTGCATGTATATTGTCTTGGCTATTGCCACTTTGTATGCTTCTAATGCAGAATAACCTTCTTTAACTAAAAAACTTCGTGGTTTCACTGTTGAAACTGTAGCCCTGGGTCTGTTGCGTACCATTTGGTGATGAAATTCATGGAAAGCTTTCTTGCTTCTTGTTGTTGGGTCACATTTCAAGCAGAGTATACTATCATGCATTTGATGCAGAGTCGCCAATAATCGCGATTTTCAGATGCTCGCAGTTTGGTTGTGTCTAACAGTCTGGACAGCACGGTCAGTAAACATCTACTATAATCATTGTGACCTGTCAAGCAAAGCTTTTCCAAGTTCTCTACTTGTCTGCTTCATGTACCTAGGTATCAGGTCCTGTAAATTCCTCATATTTAGTTATGCCATTGTGAGGAATTCTGCAGGTATGTATCCCCCCATGTATCATGTATCATAACCCATGTATCAGATACAAGAGAGTGGATGAAACTTATCACTTGGTACTAAGCTCATCAGCAACTAGATATCTTGTCTATCAATCCTTAAAGCTCTGTTTTTGTTATTAACAGTGAAACTGTTAAAGCTTGAGGTAAAACGGTTGTCTGGCCGCAAAAAACCCCCCGCGCCGTTGCCTAGCAACTACCAAGCCACAGCTGCGCATCAGCTGGGTTTTTCCTTGCCTAGCCGCGCATGCGCTGAGGAGCAGCCACCACCAAGCCACGCCGACCGACGGAGACAGTCCGCGCAGCCGCCACGCTGAACTCCGCCACTGCTGGTGTGACATCAGCGTAGCCGCGCTGCAGCTGGTGTGACGTAGCATAGCCGCGCATGGCCGGCGTGACGTAGCATAACCGCGTATGTCCCATGCATAGCCGTGTCGTAGCCAGTATAGCCGCGTCACAGCAGGTTTGACGTCAGCACTGTCACTTAACAACCATGTATATGTCATAGCTCCTATAAGTGTAGGTGCGCTGAGGTGCGCACAGCCAAAGAAGCCGTTTACCGCGAGTCTTGGTGTGCTGCAAATCGAGAGTGTAACTGTCAACGGCGATTGGATCCCACCTACGTGGCCCATGAAACGGCTACAAAGCGGCACCGACAAGCGGACCCGGACTATGCTCGGGCAGAGCGCGAGGCAGACGCGGCAAGAAAGCAGACTCAACCAGCTTTGCTGTTCCTTAAGCTTTATACGGCTAGTGTAAACCTCTTTTTTTTTTTTTTAACTATAAAGCAATGTGCAGCAAATTTTCTGATATCTAAATATAATGTTCAATCATTTGCTAGAACGGAAAAAGAAATGCAATTAACTTTGTACACTTTTTAGTGCAAGAACTTGAGGGATTGACTCTCCTACAGTCTGGAGAAGTCTCACCTGCATGCCCATGGACGCTGGGTGGGGGTTCAGATCACAGCACGACGCGTCTTCAGCCGGTGTGTCTTCTCTTGTCCGTAGGTGGTGGAGAAGGCGTTCCCCACAGAAGCAGTCGGGGTTGTCTGTCGTGTCAAGGGCCACTTCCAGGTGGTCGAGTACAGTGAAGTGTCCCTGCGCACGGCTCAGCGTCGAAACCCCGACGGCCGGCTCACCTTCAACGCGGGGTCCATCTGCAATCACTTCTTCACCCTCGACTTCCTCAAGCGGGTGTCCGCGTAAGCATATAAGTAAACTCTTTAGCAGAAGAGACTGTGCCTGCAAGGACCAGTGACGCTCAAATCGCGATAGCGGTGAACACAGTGCCCCTTGTCCAATCTAATACCATTGATTCTGTTAGCTCTTTGTCTGTAGTTGTTTCACCCTTCATCGAAGAATCGCACTCATTCCGCAATACGGAACTCATTCATGACGTATATACTATGTGGTGGTAGGACAGCTTTCACCGTAGAATCAGCAACATTAAAGAAATTTGGGTCATGGCAAGGTGTCTTGCACCAAGTGACAACTTGATAACTGCTTGATAATGGCTTGATAACAACTTGATAACAGTGATATCACACTGAGACACGGTCACTTGCAAAAAAAGAAAGATGTAGCAGCATTATTCATTGCAAAATGCTTGACTCTTACACACACACACAGACAAATCATGGTTTGGCTAGTGCTGGCAGAGAACATGCAAGTATTGTTATGAAGACGGATGCTTTTTTAGATATTTATTTGTTGAATGGTTACGTAGCTGTTTTGCAACAGACAGCACTGTCGCTGTAACCTTAAAGGAAGGTGGCATGCTAATATCGGCAACATTTCTTACTGTACATGCCACATTGCCGCAATACTGAAAAGTAGCTGACAATAGTCTTGGTGTTTGTGTAGCTTTGTGTAATACTGTATTTTTCAAATCGCTTCATTCTTCCTAAGGATGATTGAGTGCAACAATACCTGTTTGACCATTTAGAGAAAAGTGAGGTCTGTCTAAAGTGCTAACATAAAGTTTTCATGTTCCCAAGGATAAACTTGGGGATGGGCGAATATTCGAGTGCTTCAAATATTCGAACGAATATTACAGTATTCGAGTTGGCTTCGACACGAATTTAAATTATTCGAAATTTCGAGGTATTCGACATGAACGAATATATGTATATTTGACCGCATATAGACCCCTGTAAAGGTGGTTTCACTGCAGCGTGGTAATGCTACGCCGTGAAACCACCCAGTTAGGAAAAATCTGCACTGCCGCAAAGCCACACTTCATGGCTGCTACTTCAATTATTTTTTAAGTTGGAAACTGTTATACGGGCTTAAATGCACTAAGTCTAGTCAATTTTAAGACAATGCATTGTACCACTTATAACTGGCATATTACATGCGTTAAATTAAGATAAATTCAAGCGCTGTATTGTTCTCCCGTCTTACCTGTTCAGATTTGACAAAGTGCAGTGAAGAGCACATGCATCTTGTGAGTGTGATTATCCGGACAAATGCATCTAAGAAAAATTGTATTTTAGACATTTTTTTTTCTTCTTTTGCACAGTGATACAATTTTTCTTCTTCTGTGGTGTTCTGGTACAGGGGCACGAGTCTCAAGTACCATGTGGCCAAGAAGAAGATTCCATTCGTGAACGACCTCGGAAACTTGGTCAAGCCCGACAAGCCCAACGGCATCAAGCTGGAGATGTTTGTCTTCGACGTGTTTGAATACGCCGAGTGAGTCGACGTTTCGAATCTGTGCCGCTTAGGCCTGCTTAGCTTACAGACATCACTGGGCATGTTCTAATACTGACTGCAGACGGATTTACAGACAGCTACATTGACAGCAGCCATCTTTAGTCTCTTTCCAATTCTGATGAAGCTCGTAATTGTGATGAAGCTTCGCGAAGACACTGCACACGCCGCACAGTGGCTGATCAGAAGGGCTCAGAAACCTGAGAAGAAGGTTGCTCAAAGGAAGACGTGCCAGCCTATCCTGGGTTTGGATAATGTAAGATGGGTAATCAGACCGATTACGTTATAAAAAATGTGGAGAAGGCTTGAGCTTCACTTTCAAGAGTAGAACGCAACAGTGTAATTGGGCCTCGTTCATGTCCCACTACACAAAGTGCCCACTACGCCATAATTCATCCTTTTGTGAATTGGCTAAGTACCCACTACGGGTCTGTAAGGTAATATGTGCACCTGAGCAGCTCCGCAAGTTGTTGATGCTGTTGGTGATGGGTGGGCCTTTAAACCACCCACTCGTTGCACAGTTGACATGGTGTGATGCCTATTCTAGGCTTCTGCCACTCAGCGTGACTCCTGTATAAAGTTTATTTCCAAAACAGTTCCAAGCACTGGCATGGCTCTGTGGTGGAACACCTGCTTCCAATGGAGAAGGCCTAGATGCGATTCCGCCTCAGACCCATGATTTTTATTAGTTGCATCCATCGGGATTTTTTGCTCACTGACAAAGCTGACACTGACGCCAGGATTGCTGTGAAATGAGCTCCTTAACGCTCTCGCATTAAAATGGTGACAGTCAGGACATCTACATTTCACCACTGGCATTCATTTGGCTTGCAATGGTTCCTGAAGTTTGATAGAGCCACGACTGTATGACATGAGCATTTGCTTTGAAATTGTGCGCATATATTTCTTGCCCTATTTTGAGTGAATGCTTTTCTTTGAAGCCAATATTTGGATGTACATGTTGCCTCCTGTGTCCACATCTCATTCTTCGCACCATTACCACGTCATCGTGTGCCCACCCACTGAGATCGTTTGCGTTGACTTCAAATAGTCTGGCGACAGCAGTTGTAAACGATGTAATACGGTTTCTTTCTTTCTCTCTATAGCAACTTCTACGTCTGGGAGGTCCTGCGAGAGGACGAATTCTCTCCCCTCAAGAATGCCGAGGGGGCCACCAAGGACACGCCGACTACCGCACGCCACGCTCTGTACAGCCTGCACCACCGCTACATTCTCGGTGCGGGTGGCAAGCTCGTCGACGAGGACGGCTGCCCCATTCCACTAATCCCAAGGCAAGTTCAGTGGCCAGGATGCCCTGTTTAGTTTTTCTCGTTATTATTATTTGGTTTTTCTCTGTTGTGACAGCATTTTCATAACTATAACACACTGTAAGCTTGGTCACACATGTAAGCCTGGTCAGTTTGGGCGTGTTGGCAAGAGCCATAGCTTCATATGCTTCAAAGTCGCCTTTTTTAAGTGAATCTTTTACACCTAGGAGATTTTGGCGTCATACGCGAAAAACCCAGCGCAGGCAAGCGTACAGAAATGTGGCCTTCAAAGGTGCACCGGTCACATGCGTATCTGTATGCACCGTTTTCCAGTAACTGATGCGCTCTCGATAGTGGGCTTGTTGGCGATCAGCCGTTTCTGATGTGGCAGTCTGATTTTTTATCTGGGTGAACTGTCATTGCAATTTTCCACATTTCATTGTTGCCTGGATATGAACACATGGCCATTGTTGCTGCCAGTAACAAGAGAAGTGCTGTGCTGCAAAGCATATGGATGAAGGTCAGATTCCTGGCATGGAAGAAAGAAACAGTTAGGAGGGAGCATTGCACAATGAGCAAGAAAGAAAGAAATCGAGTAGGTCAGGCATGCACACTTCAAGCTTCGCTTGCCCCCATTTTCCCAATAGGGGAAAGGCTGCGGAATTTTTAACAGTATCGTACAATATTTAATAGGTCACATAGGTCACTTGCCTTACTGAGGAACAGAGGGGTCTAATTGGTGACGTTGTAAGTGTGGGTCAGTGAAGTTGCGCGCTCGTGTACATAGTGCACTAAACAGTTCGGTCTTGCGAGCATGTGAGGATGAGTTGAAAACGGTATAAACAACCAATAATACCTTTGGTGCTTTGCTGCTGAGCACAGAATTGCACGACTGTGACTGAGTCTTGGCTGCACTAGACTGACTGTTTAGAGAAACTGTTAAGAGAACCCCCAATCACTCTGTTACAGCATCTTTCAGTGTGCAGCAGTTTCATTGGGGCATTAAATTAAATCGGCCAACAAGTGAACTTCTATTTACGAGGGAAATACAGTCATAGTCTAGGTTCATCTAGAGCATATGAGGGAGCTCTGGGTTTTCAGCTACAGAAGCAATAAAGAACTGCCCATTCCAGCGCATCAATCAGTGCTTACAAAATAGTTCACTAGGTTCCCTGCTAACTGCAATAACAGCAATATCTTCAAGAATATGAACTGTCAGGTTTTTCCGGAGGTTGCTCTGACCAAAGTCTTGTCTTGTGCCATATCACGCTGTATAACAACACAGGTGTCTAGAAGCATCATACAGTGAGTCAATATATTTCCCATTATACTACAAAGAGTTGAGTTGACAGCTCTCTACTTGGAGCAGATGAAAACTGCTCGAAGTGCTTTTCGATGATTGCAACCCAGCTGTGTATGCATGTCCCGCCTTGATTTTGTGTGTCAGTGCATACCTGAAGGCTGCATAAGTTTCAGTTAATTTTATTTCTTTTTGCATCGTGCGATCTTCAACATTTGCAAGTTTTTTTGTTCTCTCGCATCAAAATCTTATTTCCATGTTTTGCACGACGGTGTTCCAGCTATGGCTCGAGTAACGTAAAAAGAGCAATGCACCAGAAACAAAGTGGTTATTTTGTTTTGTTTTTTCTTTGGCAGCACATTATTTGTGGCGGTGAGTTTCTGACTGGGCAAGAATTCTCTTCGCAGTGGCAACCCAATGAGGTAGATTACTGGCTAAGGCATTGGAGGGCCAAGCGTGAAGACGTGGATTCAATTCTCACCAACAGCAGCTACATAAAAAAGAAATAATAAAAAAATGTATGTAGCTAGATTTACTTTTTACAGTAATAGAATTGTCTACTACGCAATGTTCAAAGTGCCCCGAAACAATTTTAGAAAATACAAAGAACTAGCTTGTTATTCTTACCTGGCGTTTCCGTCTTTTCGGTGTGACGCCAGCAGTTTGTTCACGTGACATCATGAGGAAATAAGCTCCCGATTGGTCCATATACGAGGAATATCAGTTGTGAAATGTCCCCTACCCCGCTTTGCCATGCACTTGCCCATCCACTCTGCCTTGTCTCACACGACTGTTGTGCGCAATCGACTAGTTTCACTTCGTCTTGTGCGTTTTTGACTGTGCAAGCGGAGGTAACAGCGTGCACCTGAAAAGTGGGAAATCCTGGTAGGCTGAATGCTTCGTGCTGACATTGTCCACATGTTTTATGAAGAAATGAGTGGCGAGGAGGAGATAGTGCCTGCAGGAAGGGTAGTGAAGGCGAGAAAGAAGCCACTCTCTCGTCTTTGAAATTGGAGTAAACTGGTTTAAGGGTTACATCGAGCCTTAGCTGGAACACCTGGTTATATGTAACGATTGATATGTCTCCTATTTATATGCGTATATTCACCTGCCTGTGCTGCGCAACCCGCTCCCAAGTAGTTTGTGCATCCTGCTTTCTAAAATTTCGTGCGCGATGCGAGAGAGTTGCGTAGAGTAGCAAGCCAACTGATATTGCCGAGAAGCTTGTGCATCCAAGTTTTACGCCTGCATCATGTGTTTTTCTGTTTTCGCACCCATCTTTGACATATTTTGCCTTTTGCCCAGTGCTACAAGCCACACAACTGTAAGTGGGCAGAAAAAGAAATGGCGGCAATTGTTTATACCACCTTTGTTGAGCCGTTGCTCGTGTGTTTCGTAAACACTCATTGATCTCAAGAGCCTCATTGATGTAGGTTTATTACAAAACCAATAAATTCGCCTCATTGCAAACTCGCTTGATACAAAAGTTGAAGCAATGTGCTTCAAAGTAAAAGTGTTTGATTTCCAATTGTAGTGTCATTGACTCAAAAAAATTCTCTCGTACCTTAAGGCTTTCTTTATGCTGCCATGTTCCTCTCTTGTGAAATGCAGTACCAGTTTGGTTCACTCAATTATACTACGGCTTTTTAACTTTTGCCACAAAAACTTGCAGAAACAGAGTAGGATTGTGATGTGACAAAAGTGAATTCTCAGTTTTGATTATTGGGTAAAAAGAGTAATGGGTAAAGAGTAACATAATTAGTTAATATAAAATCTAAAAGTTGAACGGGATAATGTACAACGGCCAGCCACGAAAGCTCAAAATGGACGCGAGTTTACGGGTAAACTTGGAATTTTTTTCTCTGTTAAAAGCATGGCAACCCGTAACTTGATGGATTACCATGAACGTTGAAATGGCTGCTACACGTTGAAACTTCTAAATTTTGAAGATGTGTGCCTAGGCCCGTGATAAACACTTTGCGAAGAGTGGGAACCGCGCCTTGTCTTTTATTCGCACTAGATTTCCTGAGAGCTGGCTGAAACCTAGCAGAAAGTGCAAATCAGCTTCGAATAGACTGGCGAATAAGAGTTTTTCATCGCGGAGGAGGAGAAAAGCATTCTTTCCCGAATTTGCAGTTCAGTGCATCATTTTAACATACTCTGAAAACAAAACGTTAACTGAGCCTAACTCCTATAACATGTTCCCTTACAAATAAAATATTTCAAACGGTCAACTTTAACGGCAAGGTTTAACTCCTTGTGGCCGGTGCAGTTGCTTTTGCACCATAAAACCTTATTTAACTAACAAACAGCAAATTGCCACGCAAGCACGCCATTTCTTTTTCTCGCAACCATTTGTCGGGTGTGATGTTATAGACAGTCTGGCTGCTCTTGCCTGGCATGCTGCGTTCACGTTCACGCGGCATGCTGCACCCAATAGTTGAAGACCGCATGCGTTCTTTCTTGCACGTACCTGTTGCCACCATGTTCTTCAACAGTGCGGAGGAAACTGAGAGCGGACACGGTGACCACAAAAGGTACTCGACACTTTGCGAGCATGACTTGCGGAAACGGTGGCTGGGTTTGTTTGTAGAGATAGTTTCTTGCCAATGCGCGCGCGATTGTGTTTCACGTGCCTGCACATATCTGATTTGTTCTGCAACTTTTTATCCACTGTTTCTTTTGTTATGATAACACGATTGAAAAAGAAAACGAGCCTGTGGCAAATACCTCAAGTGGACTTGGTGAGCACCACTTTTAAAGATATAAGGTGCAAGGGCCTTAAGTGGGCCTGCACTAAATTTTAATACAAAGCATTCGTTGGGTGAGCAATTGACTAATCAGCAAAAGTTTTGTCAGTTAACCTTCTTACTGGTTGCTTTAACGCAGATGCTACAAATTGTGATTTGAATCCAGTCAACTCGCATGATATATGCACTCTGAACCAATTTTAAAGGTAGCGCCAATTTCGAGGTATGCGTTGCCTGACAGCTTTGAATGAAATTCTTGGATTTTAGCTGACCTGGGAGTTTAACTTCTAAAAGAAACTGTCCGACTAGATTCAAACGACCTCAGTATTAATCCGTAGCCATTAAAGGGACACTAAATACAAAGACCAATTTATGCTAAAACACAGTCTACTAACGGCATACATTGTTGTGAACAGTTCGTCCAAATTTTGTAGTGCGAAGCACGTAGCGTTTCCATGCAGAGCGTGAAGTTGCTGCTTTCTCAAGTGCCCTCTTATACAGAGGGCCCATGCTCACTCACTTCCGTGGGCGGGGCACCAGCTGTATGTCATCAAACAGCAGATTGCTGCTATTGGCTGATAGCTGATATAAATCAGGAGTGGCATTACTGGTTCAGACTGGATCAGATGTGCTGCTTGCCGTGGGGCGTCGTCACTTCTTGGCGCTGCTCTCTATAGTGTGCTAAACTTGCACAGCAGCAACAGTAGTGTGCGCAGGAATCATACCAGGAAATAGCAATCACCTTTCATGAAGCAGCATCTTTTCCCTGTGTCGTCCCTCCATGTGTAGCTTCCAGCACACTCATTGGGACAAGAGAAAGTGCTTAAAGCGCGCAACAAATCCCTGTAACTCCACTCGTCCTTGGTGGATTCAAGAAATTTTTGCGGCTATCGATTCGTGCGGCAGTAAACTCCGATAGAGAAGTCATTCGATGATTACTTGGAAAAGTTGTTCAGGGGCCCTTTAATAGTACTTGAGCGCGTACTAATGTTAGCCTATGGGGTAAACAACATCGCATCCCAGTGACGGTTTCCTCTAAATAACAGCCACCAATCTAAAAGGCTCTGTGTTTGGGTACTGCCAGTGCCGGATTCAATATGTGGGACCTCTAAACATGTTATGACCACCGTGTTTAAGACACCATATCTTCACAACACAAGCGACAGAGGTGCTCAAAATATTTTGTTGCCTGTGCGCCTCCATTTCACTGGTTTTGACATGTAATTTTTGATATTGCGCAACAAAAGCAATATGTGTATATATGTACTACTGTAACAAAAAAAAAAGTTGTATGAAATTTTATTACTCTAGAGTAATTTTTCTATTACATTCTTGAGGCTGTAAGTGTAATTGGTTGCTTTTTACAGTGAAGTAACTGTAATTGTAATCAGTTACTTTCCTATATTTTTTCCTTATCTTGAGGATGTCACTTGACTCAGTACACCATACTCAATTTTACTTGATCAATGTAGGCGACACGTAAACGAAAATTCATCCAGCACACTCAAGTTTTCAAGCCCTCAGTTTCAATGCACTTAATTTTCAAGGAAAAGCTGCAGGCTCTTTTCTGTTATTTGCATTATCTTGCTGCTACGCTAATATGCAACTTCAGACATAGTAGTTACAAGTACAGTAGTAAGCATTGTCAGGTCGGCTGCCTAAAGTCACTGTACTTGGGAACTTCAGAATGAAATTTTCAATGGTGCCATCTTATGGTAATGTGTACCAACTCATCCTGGTTTTAACATGTAATTTTTGATTAAAAAAGCAATACCGTATTTACTCGAATCTAAGGCGATGTCTTTTTCGAAAAAACGATGTGCGGAAGTGGGGGGGGGGGTCGGCTTAGAATCGGGGCCGGCCTAGATTCCAGTAAATACGGTATGTGTATATATGTGCTACTGTAATAAAAAGATCCGCTCAAGCTGGGGTCATATATTTTGACTATTCATGAATCACAGTATAATTTCAACAGCCAGCCACATTTCTGGACCTTATTAAAATGTCTGTTTGGGTATTCATAAATATGGCCAGCTTTCAGTACTAATCGCTTATCAGCTCTAACTGCATGCTACAAAATAGCTTTTCTTCCATTAGGAATGTACTGCATCTTGTTTTTGTTGTTGATCCTTTGCTTAATGGAATATCGATCTCCTTCATAATTGCAGTCAAAAGGAAGATCTCAAGTATGAACACCCAGTTGCCTGTGAGATTTCTGCACTCATTTCGTACGACGGTGAGGTACGTACGTTGTTCAGTATTTGTGCCTTAGTACAAATGCGAGTGCTGAGAAGGCATGTGGGCGATCTGGAAGTGGGATGTGGGAGAAGGCACGCCGCGAACGCTCAACATAAATTTTTGTTTCTCGCCTCAAACAAAAAACACTCTGATTAAACTTTCATAAATAAATCTCCTTTGTTTACTCTTCCCAACGGGACCAACCGTGCATTTTTACTTGGACTGCATCACCACTCTACATGTGCCTGAACGTGGGGCATTTCACACATTTTTCAATGTTTGCGCCCGTTCCACTTCGAAACTACTCGGTCATCGACTTCAATACTTTTTTGACACGCTTACTGCCAACTATCCAGCCATGCGATATAGTCCTATTTTGTCTGTAATATTCGTAGAATCTTTAAAAAATAATCAAAATGGGCGCAGAATTGCAGCATTGCTTCGCCACAAAGCATATCGTGAGACAAAGTAGTGGTCGTCAATGGGCGATAAGAAGATAGTGCCATTCCTTTTCAAGTAAACAGCAGATATTTAAGGCGTTCCGGAAAGTACTGTATTTTTTAGAGTATTTTTTCGCAACCTATGTTTCACCCTTTACGGCAAAATTCAAATCACTGTAACAGACAAGAAAAATTTTTTTTCCAAAACATACTTTTAGAAGGCAAATGGTGCACTGATATGGACGTCCACAATTTTCTACAATACAATTGGAGAGGGTCGAGCGCAATGTTTGGGACGTTTGGCGTGGAATGACCCTATATGGACACTGTCAGCGGGCTTTTGCGGTCGCCACTGATCTGTACAGAGTCCAAACCGATAACATCGCTTACGCATCATCTGTTTCACGTGCGAGTAAAAGCGCACTAGCGCTAGGCACGAACACCGTTGAAGCAGAGATGAAACGACCTGGCCGTCACCGTCGCGCAAAGAGCACATGCGATAATATTGCTCCGCGTGTGAGGCCTGTCGTCGCTTGCTTACCAGTTATTTCGTCTGGCAAGGGACCATAAGGGGCTCATATAACCTATAACACATTTAGGATCAATTTTTAAATTGCGTGTAGCACATCTGTACGCGAAACATCCCACCTCGCGTCACGACATCAAACAACAGCCACCTGCATCACGAGCTTGTGTTGGCGCCATAATTTGCGTTGGCAGCACTGCGGCGCAAAGTGCACAGCTACTTCATGCGCAATGAAACTGAGTTGAACCTTTTTACCATCGTTAAAAAAAAAAAAGAAGAATCCTTTCTACTACGTGGCCAGACAACTTTGCTCATGTGGCCAGACAAAGCACTGGACGCGCAGGGCAAAACTGGATTTCCGAGAGATTTTCCTATGACCCGTACAACCGGGAGAAACGTTCAAAATTCGGGAGTCTCCCGTGTAATCCGGGAGACTTGGCAGGTATGTATACCAGCACAAGCTAACGTTAGCTAATTGCTGGCCACTGTTGCTTAATGTTAGTTGTGAAGTGCCCCGCAGTGGTACAGTGGTTACGGTGCTTGACTGTTGACCTGAAAGTCTAATTTCAATGGAGGCGAAATGCTAGAGGCCCATGTACTGTGCGATGTCAGTGCATGCTAAAGAACACCAGATGGCTGAAATTTCTGGAGCCCTTCACTACGGTGTGTTTCATAATCATCGTCATAATCAAAACCCATGAAATTATTATTTTAATGTGAACTCTGAAGGTAATTAGAGGCAATAAAGGGTAATGCCAATGTACCTCTATCGTACTTGTTGCTGAATCGCTACTGAATTTGTTTCGCAGGGTCTCGAGGACTACGTGAAGGACAAGAAGTTTGTGCCCCCCGTACTTCTGAGTAGCCCCGAAGAGGAGCCCATCTTCCAGAACGGCACGACACGCAAGGACTGATGAGCCCCTCGGTGCAAAACATTTCGATCGCAAACCGGGATCAAGCCTTCCTCGTTTTGTTTTTGCGCTTATGTGGCAGGCGCATGAAATGACAACTCCTACACTCCGGAGTGGCTTTTGTTTTTGTTTTATTTTCGTTTTTCCATAGCTGATGCACTTTTGTGGACCGCTTGCAGGGGCAGTCTATTACATTTTTTTTTTCGGGACCAGCTTTATCGATGCTCCGTGTCACATGCGCTGATGTCTTCCCGGTGCTTTTTGCTGTGGTAAGGCAGTTTTCCGGATAGCAGGCAAGCAGGCGTGTGTGCTGCGGCCGGCTACAAAAGCAAAGCGGGGACTCAAATTGCATTGTAAATAGTTGACAGCTGTACATAAGCCTGCTGAGAGAGGGGGAGGCCCATTGAGGGAATAAAGGAAATGCTGATTGCAATGCTGTCGTGCAGTTGTTTTGTCTTCGCTAGCTTGCGTACGTGTATGGCAAGAACATTGAAAAGCATTTGTAGATGTTTTCATGTGGCTGTGTTCAGGTGTTGTACCTGTATATGACATTGCGAGGACATGAAAGGGGGTTTTCGTGCATTATCATTACAACGCTCGCGTAAACACATGTAAGCACAAAGACTAGAAAAGCCTTTTGAAGCTTTCTGGTGTTCTGTACGCATCTTGCTGGTGAAGGGTTAATGTCACGTCAGACATGTAAACAAGCAGTGTCATGTTTCACTCCGTGTGTTAACCCTTGCAGTGGTGCTAGCATGGAAGATGACAAGGCATAATCTTTCGCAAATCAAACTTTGTTGATTTTGCGGAAATAGGTTGGTCACTTGAGGATTTTATTTTCTCCTACAACGGTAACTAGGCCCGGAAAGACTTCTTTAAAAATCAATGATGTCACGGCTTGGTGCTTGGTGTGCCACCCCCTGGCTACGCCACTGGTCACGGCGAGCTGACGCAGGAAATTCAAGGTGACATTGGCACCGGGGCGTCTTTCGTTTTTGCATCTTCTGGCTTGCCACACACCCTTTCGCTTGGCATGAGCGAGGGCAAGAGCTTCTGTCATATTACAGAATGGCAGCATACCTTCTCTGGGACTGTGACTTCGACCACGAGCACTCCACTTTGTGGAGCCACTCGCAAATCAACGCGTGCCAGCATGGCATTCGAAAGCATTCTGGACTCATCAGTATTGGCGATGCCGCTGGTAAATATCAGTCTAAAAAAAATTGGAACCAGTTCCACGTCTGTGCAATCTGAGTAAACAGCAGAGCTGGCAAGCAAGTGCCACCACCTGGCGAACACAGATTCAGTTCTTTCTTTCTTTGTACTTCTTTCATATTTCTTTCTTTATCTCTTTATGTAATGCCCTCTCTCCTCCTTTCCCTCCTCCTCACCCTCGCATTCCTTTCACATTGCCTTGCTAAGCTATACTGTACAAGGCTATTCCGTGCTTTACCCTCTCCCCTCCTTTCCTTCCCTTTCCCAACCCCTTCCAACGTTATCGTTAGCGCCCGCGTAGGTTATAGTATAATCACGACTATGCGTCGCATGTAAAACAATCTGGAAGTTTCCGAGACATTCCGGCGTGGGCTACGTCTAGCGCCTATCACGCGTGTAATAGTCCGGTCGTGTGGCGATATCTTTTGGCACCGGGGCGTCGCAGTGTGCCGTTTCGTCCAATCATCGTAGCGCCTGGGCGCCCCGGTGCGATTTGTCGATGATGGCATTTGTCAGATGGCATTTCTGATCAACGGAGTAGCCAAGGGGGGGGGGGAGGTTCAAACTCCCCCCCCCAAATTTTTCAGTTTTGCTTGCGTATTTATACACGCACACATACAAACGCATCCACAAACATACATAAAGTATGGTTGAACCCCCCCCCCCCTCTTCAAAACATTTTTGGCTACGCCCCTGTTTCTGATATGTTTCTTTGCAGTAGCAATAAGCTACTGATCTTGATTAGCACACTCCGGTTCCACATATTCGTGTGAAACAGTCTTCAGGATTGCCAGCCATCTGTGCATGTTACACACTTGACTAATCTTGCCGGTCATGTCACGGCAGGGGAAGAAAGGCCGCCTGAGCTGAAAGACACCCCCCCCCCCCCCATTGCCGCGGATGCCCCCTCTGCAACAGTAACGCGACCAGAATTTTTTTTTCGTTGGGGCGGGAGGGGGGGGGTTTATCATAGGCGTGCGCACAGGGGGGGGGGGGGGGCCGCGCTATTCACCTAAGAGGGGGGGCGCAAAGTCAGCCCCACACATTGACATAATAGGGAGGGGGGCGCAAATGTCAGCGCCATACATTGATAGAATTGGGAGGGGGGCGCTGCGACGTACCTTCGCCCCCTCCCCCCTGAAGGGGAACCATATGCGCACGCCTATGGGTTCAATCATACTTTACGTATGTTCGTGCGTGCGTTGGTATGTGTGCGTGTACATATACACATGCAAAATTGAAAAATTTCGCGGGGGTTGAACCCCCCCCCCCCTGGCTACGCCACTGCCCTGCAAAAAATTCTGCGGACGCTCTCGCACCAGCCCATTTTCTTCAATATCGAAACTATGCCGTAGCAAAGGTAGAAAGCACGTAGCGGCGCACCGTCGGATGCGCATTTACACAATGGGCATCAATGCGAGCTAGCTGTCGACCAGATGAAGGTAGGTTTCCAGGTATTGCTTTGTCTTGAGGCCTTTTAGGTCGGACGGGTGACATCGGTGGCTGTGACGTGTCACGTAAGAGCGCGGCGCTATCGTTCTTCCGAGAATTAAAGGGCGCAAAGGAGGGGACTTCTTCGAACCACGCGTAACGCGTCCAAGCTTGCCCCCGCGTTCAAGGATGTCTCGTGCATGGAAGTTTTAGGTGGTTTAGGCAAAGCGTATAGTTTCGGTTTCAGCGCCTTCGCGCTCCAGGCGATTGCGAAGGTGATTAAAAGGGCACTAAAGAGCAGCATTGCATTTTTAATTATGAGTCATCAAAGTAGTCTCCATAGGCGTGCACAGGTTTTTCCAGTTTTTCCTCCACTGGGGGGGGGGGTAAAGTTTCTTCGAACACCCCCCCCCCTTGTAATCGTCCAAAGGGGGCGCTAAGTTTGGACCTGCCCCGTCGTTGTTCAAAGTGCAGGATTATCGCCATGCTGGGGTTTTCACGATAATGAATGGGACCAAAGGGAAATCTTGAGAGCAGCGCATCATTCATTTCTGCATTCATATAATCTTTTTTCAGACTCGTCCGAATGGCTGGGAATGGGGTGGGGTAATTGGCTTCCCCTAATGGAGAATAATCCTCCTGCTTACGCCTGTGTATGTCTTTGTTAGCATGGAACGTACGTTCATTTTTATACCGATACTATGGCCAAGCAGACGCCTTCTAAATACCACGACGTTAGCGCAAGTTGTTGCGGGAATTTCCACACTGCAATGCAACAAAGCCGCACGTCAATTGTCATCGTTTTATTTAAACGGCAAAAAGGCTTCAAATGAGTCACTCTGAAACCATATACAAAGAGACTTAAAACACTTTGTAAACACTAAAACGTAACCACAAAGCGAGCATATGAGAGGTTGCGAACAAAGAGTCACTTGATAGGTTCATGTTATATAAACGCGAGCACGGTCTTTTCGCTCCTTCGTCAGCTGTGAAGCCAGTGAAACGTCCAAAACGATTAGATGAGATCAATATCGGCACTGTGCATAAGCGAGGCTGAACTTGCCGGTGACTAAAATGCACCAGGAATGATCTATCAAACGATTGCCCGTACTACTCAAATTCGACGTTGACGTAAAGGGTATCCCTGTCGACGAAGCCTCGCATTTCGACGGTCTCCCAATTTATCTTGTCCGTCCACCGTCCCCAGTTCCAAGTGCCCGACTGAGGTCTCTTCACCATCCTGCTTTCGCCCATGACCAGCGGCAGGCGAATGTCCCTCGCGGCGTCCCTGGGATGCATCACGATCAGGGTCACCATCTTGCTGAAGGGCCACTCCACGTAACCGTCCCACTCACCGTCACGCAGGAAGAGGATGAAGCGCACGTAGCACGCCTCGCACTCGTCTTTCGAGAACTCGCAGTCCAGTCGGAACGTGTAACCGCCCAGAGTATACGTGTCGCTCGATATCCTGCGTTCCCTCTTGTTCGGCGACTCCTGGAAGGCGACGTCGGTGAACTTGCACGTAGTGATCAGGACGCCGGGTCCCGAAGCGGCGCGTAACGGCCCAGGAATTATCGGCGCAGACTTTCTCTTCTTCGAATCTGTCGCCGGGTTAGACGAGTTTTCTTGCGCGTCGCCGCTGGCCCGTCGGTTCCGCAACTCCCGTTCGAGGCTGGTCACTCGTTTAACCAAGGACTTCACGTCCCCACCTCCTCCATTACGACCACGACACACGACCGCCGCCTCCCGCTGCTCGATCGTCTCGCCTGGACACGTACGGACGTGGTCCACGGCCAAGCCCCGAACGATGGGTCGACGGCATTTGCCGCACCTGGCTTCGCCGCCACCGCACTGGGTCAGATGGTTTCTGAGTTCGCTAAGCCTACCGGCGAAGTCGCAGGCACCGTCGGCTGCACAAAACACGCGACTCCGCTCGAGTTCGGAAAGCTCGAAGGTGATCGTGTGGACTTGTGCCTCGAGGCGCTCGAGCTTTCTGCCGTCCACGGGACAGCGATCGGTGCTGCTGCCGACGTGCGCGTAACAGAGATCGCACAAAACGTGCCCGCACGGAAGTACCCGAACGCGGGAAGGCAGCAGGCTGCAGACGCCGCACACGCGGCTGGACGGCATCGGTTCGGCGAACGAGACGCGTCGCAGTTCGAAAAAGTCGCCGAAACCGGTCAGCGTGTAGGTCCAACTCACCATATCGTTGTGGACCGGTCGTGCTTGAAGAAGCGTAGACGAAAATCCAACTCGGGCAACTCAAATTCACCGCGAACATCCACCACATTCACTTTCGCCGCGCGCCGCGCGGTCAGAGAACATGCGCGGTGCCTGAACAATAGAGAGGTCGTTTTCGACGCCAGCGCCGATTCCTCCCCTAGCGAGCAGAATCGAATACCATATATCGCCGTTTGACATGTCCTTCGAGATTGCGTACCACCACCAGCTCCGATCACTAATCTCGCCAGAGCGATCGCGCGCCGTTTTGTGTTGGAGCACGCACAGTTGTGTGAGGTTGCGTCGGTTGCGTTCCCCGTAGCAACCGCGGTTCTGTTCTGGTTGCTGTGTTGCCCAGTGGCACAGCATCCTCCATATGCACGGCCCTCTTGCACCTCACTGCCGATGCCCGTGGTCGGGGAATCGAACCGATCGCTTCCCCACCCCTCGAAATTTTTACATTCTGTATGTGCATATAATATATACGCGCACACGTACAAACACACGCAAGAACGTACGTAAAGGGGAGGGAGTCAGACCTCGCCCACTCCATCTCCCGAAGAAAAAAAAAATTCTGCGTCTCTGCGGTGCTAAGTTTCGAAATAGCCCCACGCTCAGAAGCACTTAAAAAAAAGAAACATGGTCACGTTAATTGAAAATTTGAATACATTTGAACCACGTAAGATTGCGCTGTATGCCGGCGGTACAAAAGAAATTTAAAAGAAGAACATATTTCCACGAATGGAGTTGCTCGGAGGATTTCACGCTAGGCGGTCGTCTCATCCGTGATGTCCTCTCGCCGAAGACCGCTCGCCGATCGGGGCCCCGTCCACGAACTTCTCTAACCGCTCCCCCATCTTTCCTGTCACTTATTCAGGTTTAGAAGAACAGAAAGTTGGGCGAGTTTGTACTGATCCATGCGCTCGTCTCCTCCAGTTCTTCTTGTGTATTTTGCGCTTCTAAGTACCTTCACTTATTCAGTTCTCCTTCTGTCGCCCCTGCTGCGCTCCGATCACGCCCTTTTCTTTTTCTTCCTACTTTTCTTTTTTCCCCCTCGTCCCGTACCCCCAGGGCCGTAACTAAAGCGGGGGGGGGGGGGGGGGGGGGGGGGGAGGGCTGAGGGGCCGGGTTCCGACACAATTTTTTCCATGCTTTAACTTTTCGTGTGACACTAAAATACTTTCACGCCTTCACAGCGACCACTAAAGTTAGCCGTTATACACACAAACACCCCCCGAAAAAAAATTCCTGGGTACCGTGCTGCGCCGTGTCTTTTTCGTTCTCATTTTCAACCACTACCACCACCACTTTCTACGAATGCTTGCATGAACTTTTTCACGGTGGCTGAATTTAAAGGCCCTAGCTATCGAAGACAAGATATAAAGCTGACATGGAAGGTTTTACAAATCGTGAAAGTTCCTGCTTTGCGAACATATATACGTATAATGCCGAACACGCGTTTCAGTGGTCGATCGGATGCGCCTTCCGTGGGGACGTTCTAGCCGGCCCAATTCAGGCTGCAGACCATGCAGATCCCGATGCCAGCAATACATTTGTTTCCATGGGGGGGGGGGCACTTGCTGAAGGCCTTGACTATTTGAAAAGAAAAACACATAATTTCATTATTATTCTCGCCCCCTCCTTCAATATTCCGGGCGGGGGGTCTAGCTTCCCGCGCTACCGGCCTGCCACAAACATATGGTTTTTTTTCTTACAATAAAGCTCCACGTTACCGCATGATTTATACAACTCCAAAAGGATATTCATCTTCACTGTGCACGTTTTCGTGTGTGCACGTTTTATTCGCGCCATACTGCACCACCACCAAAATAATTTCCTTATGTCGATGTTCGCCTAAAAAAGTGACAGAGGGCCGGGCAGACACAGTTTTCTTGTTATGTTGGCATTGAGATTTTAGGTTTAAAAAGTTAACGCTCCCCGTCGGGGAATCGAACCCCGGTCTCCCGCGTGACAGGCGGGGATACTGACCACTATACTAACGAGGAGATGCAGAAGCGACTTTCATAACGCCTGGGCTGTGGTGCTTGGGAAATCACTATATATGCCCAAGGATGTCCAGAGATACCAATAAAAGTAAGCCGTTTTACGTGCGCAAGAGAGTGCAAAAGCTTACAACGCTCGCAGTCGGCGAATCAAAGCCCCGTTTCCCGCGTCACGAGCGGGCAGAGGTTTATTCAGAATTTCGATGCGTGTGTGTATGTGTGTGTGTAAGGGGGGTGTTACCAGAACGCAGGGGTGTGCACATCATGGTGCACATGTTTGTGGATCAGTGCACCACGACACCACTTATGTCATGTAGAACTAACGCTTCGACGTCGCGTGTTGCGTCGAACGAAGGAACACGCCTCGATATGAACACTACACATAGTCTGGAAGATATTAGCATTTATGTTAGCATTTTTATGCCAAACCAGCCAAACTGCGCAGAAATTCCCGTGACTGATGACCCCGCGCCCCCCGCTAGCCGCGCCGGCCGCGCCGTACGCGAAAACTGCGTTTAGCGCAAGCGCCCGCAGTGTGGCGAAAACCGAAACTGACAAGCGCTACTGCATCTTTGCTAGGCTGTCATAAGATACTTATCTTTCAGACGATAAAATCAAGCTTGATAGCGTTGAACTAGTTATATAGCATAGTATAGTTGCACTAATTATTTGAACGATTTTGCTTGCGTCGACAGTTAGCGAAACAGTGGTCGAATCTTGGCCATCTTGGCAACCTTGTGTAAAACATGCTCGAACGCGCCAAACGCGCGCTGTCGACGGCTGCATCGGTCGCTGCCTTGAGTTTCATCATGTTTCGACCGCTTCAGCTAGGTCGCCTTTCAATCGACGGGCGAGCGCGGTACCTGCTGGCAGTTAGTACGAGCAAGAAGTAGCCGATGAGAAGGCTGACAATACTGTTTCAAGGTATGTCGTGCCACACTACTCCGCGATCTGCTTGCTAGTGCCCCATAATCTTTCTGTTCAAGTGTGTTCGTCAGGTGCGAGCGCGAATGCCGAGTAGTGCAGTTACTTGTGCCCGCCGCTGTGCGGTGTGCGATCCTACAAATTTCTGAGACCTAGCTGTTATATCGTGCATAATGATTATGACAGCATTAGCGAAGACATCACTGTTTATTCTATCTTCTTCCTTCTCCCTGAGGCGGCCGCCAAGCGCGTGCCATCTCACAGCCCGTCGTCGGTAGCGACGCCTTATATAACATATCCCCTTTTGCAAAAAAAAAAAAAAAACACAGTTGTCCTTTACTGTCTAACATAGTCCTTCAACTTCTTCGGAGTCTTCTTCTTACGTGCGCTTCTTCTTACGCACGCATCACATCCTGACAGGTTAGGGGAAACTTGCGTGCTCTCTGCCGCATATGCTCCAGGGTCTGCATTTTCACGGCTATCCACTCCTGATGTGTCAGGTTGTGATGCACTAGATGACTGATTAGATGTCGGTGACCAGTTCATGACAGCAGAGGTGCCGGATTTCATTTTGTTGACAGCTCCATGGTGAACAGCGGCTAACTTCGATGCGTTCCACACTCGCCCATCTTCCAACAGATACGAGGCTGGTCCACGTTTTTCAATTATCTTCTTGGGCGCGGAGAATTGTGGAGACAGCTTGCCATGAACTGTGGATAACTTAACCCGTACGTAATCACCAACGACGAAGCTGGGTACCTTGGCTCCACGTTTTTCATCGGTGTAGCTCTTCGACATCCTTTGCTTGTTTCTTACGCGCTCTCGCAACTGCTCAATCGCCCTTGACGGGTCCGCGCTGAAGCATTTGTCAGGCAATCCCACGATGTCGAGTCTTGTGCGAGGTTGACGTCCATGAAGAAGAACAGCGGGTGCCACACCAGTAGTCGCGTGAGGCGTACAGCGATATACTTGCAGGTAATCAAGCATGGCTGTTCTTATATCACGGCGTTCAAACAGGGCTAGTTGAATATATGACTTCAGCACCCTATTAAACCTTTCCACCAAGCCGTTAGCTTGCGGGTAATACACAGAAGAGTTGTAATGCGTTATTCCGCGTTCAGTGAGAAATTCTTCAAAGCTTGCTGAAGAAAACTGTGGTCCATGATCGGATACGAGACCACGTGGGTATCCTTCTCGTGCAAAAGTTCAAGTAAAACTTCTTTACTGTAGAAGTGGTCGCATCTCGTACGAAAGCCACTTCGGGCCACTTGCTGTGATAGTCAATAACAGTAATGGCAAATCGACAGTCGGCTGAAGCTTGCGTGAAAGGTCCCACGATGTCGATAGCAATCTTTTCCCATGCTCTGTCGGGAAGAGGAACGGGTTGCATCGGCGCTGCAGAGGTACGTGCAGACTTGTCACAAGACTGGCAAATCACACACGTGCGCACAAGTTCTTCCATGTGGCTATCCATGCATGGCCACCAATAGGACTCTCTCAGGCGCGCTTTGGTACGACTAATGCCTGGGTGTGACTCGTGGGCCAGATCCATAAGACGCCGTGTCACAGTCGCAGGCACGACAATCCTGTCACCCCGGCACAGTATATCACTGACGACAGAGAGTTCAGCTCTCACGTAAAAGTAAGGCAGCAACTCTTTTGACAATGCTTTCTTGTCAGGCCAAGAAGTAGTCGTGAAGTGCTTAACTTCACAAATAACCTGATCATTGGCACTTGCTTCTTGAAGTTCTTGCATGGTAACTACTGGAGACAAAAGACATATAAATTCTTCTTCGGATGTATCGCGGATTGAACTCTGTACGGGTAACCTGGAGAGCGCGTCGGCCACGACGTTTTCGCTGCCCTTCCTGTATTCAACGGTATAGTTGTAGCAGAGCAACCGTGAGGACCAGCGCGCAATCCTTAATGGTCGGTGACCAGTGCCTTTCGTCGAAAGGAGCGTAACCAAAGCCGCGTGATCTGTTCGTAAGATGAAAGGTCGTCCCCACAAGTAAACGTGCCAGTGTTCGCAAGCCCAGACGCAGGCAAGGGCCTCACGTTCGCCGACTGAGTATTTCCGTTCATGCGGTTGAAGTGTGCGTGAGGCAAATGCGACAGTTTGCAGCGAGGTTCCGTTATCCTGCTGAAGTACAGCACCTAGTCCATATCCGGAGGCATCAGTTGTAACGTACACAGGTAAGTGAGGATCAAAAACATGAAGAACTTCGCAAGATGTAAGCAGAGATTTCAGCCGCTCCAAACTGCTGTTTGCTGCCGCACTCCAAACGAAAGGCGCATTTCCCCGAAGCAAGGCACGCATTGGCTCGACAACATCAGAAAAATGAGGGATGAACTTGGAGTAGAAGCCTGCAAGACCCAGCAGCGAGCGAAGTTCGTTTATGGTTGTAGGTGATGGTGCCTTGGTTATCGCCTCAATGGATGACATCAACGGAAATAATCCTCTGGCGGTGACAACGTGGCCTAGGAAAGTCAACTCTGCTACGTCAAAAACACATTTGTGGTTGAGCCTGAGGCCAGCATCAGAAAGACGTTTCAAAACAGCGCGCAAATTGCCCAAATGATCCTCTCGGGAGTGCCCATACACGATGATGTCATCAATGTAGAATAGGACACATTTGCACCCTTTCAGGATCATATGCATCATTTTCTGAAACGCTGAGGGCGCCGATGCCAGTCCGAAGCAAACCCTCTTGAAGCGAAATAGTCCGTCATGCGTTATGAACGTGGTAAGGTCACGGCTCTCTGGACTGAGCGGTAACTGGTGGTATGCAGAAGCTAAATCTAGCTTCGAGAAGCGCTGTGCCCCAGCCAAGCTGTTCAGGAGTTCCTCAGTTTGCGGCAAAGGAAAACTGTCGACTACTACAGCTTTGTTTGGCTCCCGTAGGTCAACGCACATGCGAATCGAGCCATCTTTTTTTCTGGCTACGACAATAGGTGAGACCCACTCTGAAGAGTCGACGCGCTCAATGATGCCCTGAGCTTCTAATTTCTGAACTTCGGCCGAGACTTGCTCGCGAATGACGAGTGGTAGGCGTCTCAACTTGCTGGCCACCGGTTGGACAGACGCGCGAACTTTGACCTTGTGAGTAAAACCTTTCACAGTTCCCAGCTCTTTTGCAAATAGGTGCTCAAACTCGGACCGTAATTCCGGAGGTAGCACAGGAGTTTCTTGCGTCATTAGAAGACACCTGAGAGGCGACCCGTGAATCTTCATATCCAGAGCCGCGATGCCATCAAGTCCAAGAATGGTTGTTCCTCCAGGCACAACGTAAAGTAGGACAGAAGTGCATCGGCCATGGAATGAGGCCGTAGCAATGAAACATCCTTGTATAGGAATTGCTGACTTAGAATAATCGAGGAGCTGGACGGACGTAGACGTCAGTGGATACGCTTTGGAAAAGTGGCGTCGGTAAAGTTCTTCGGCCAAGATCGAAACCGATGATCCTGTGTCGATCAAGAATGACACAGAAATTCCTTCAATTTCCAACGCTGCGTAAATTCCCTTTTTACGGCTCCAGATTTGACAGACACTTAGGTGGTCGTCTGGGTCAGCTGTGTCGTTATCTTCGGCGACAGTGCTGAACATGTTTCTCACACTTTCGTAGCGACTTGCACACCTTTTCAAAATGGCCCATTTTCTCACACTTTCGACACTTATGTGCCTTGGCCTTGCACTGCGAGCTATTTGCAAGGTGGGCCGTAGAACCACAACGGTAGCATTCCTGCTCTTTCTGAGATCTGCGACACTGACTTTGCATGTCATAGCAAGTACACGTGCTACAATGCCTTTCTCTCTGATATGAAATATTAGCATCTTTTACACGATGAACTTGTGATTCATCTTGTGCAAGTTCTCTTGCTTCTCTAGTCGCTTGATCGTGCTGTTTCGCAATGGTAAGAGCCCTAGAAAGCGTGAGAGACTCTTCCAGCAGAAGGCGTTCACGTAAATACCCACTTGTAGTTTTCTCAATGAGCTGGTCGCGTATCATGTCGTCCGCCAAGTCACCGAAATTGCATGCTCCTACGAGACTTCTCAGCGCGGTGACGTAATCAGCCGCAGTCTCACCTGGGGCTTGCGTACGTCGACGGAAACGGTGACGCGCTGCAGTGACGTTCACCGTGCTCTTGAAGTGACCTTCCAGCGTCGCGATGGCGTGGTCGAAGTCATCCGGGCTTGGAGACGACGCCAATGTTCCTCCCGCAGCAGCTTGCAGCCATAAGGCATGGGTCGTCCGTTGTCGCCAGTGTCTGGAAAATGCGCTGTCCTTCCAATCCCAAGCAGTTGAGCAGGATCGCCTTCCGACGAATAGCAGGTAGATCGGAGGCGCCCGAAGCAATCATGTAGTTCTTGAATGCCTGAATCCATTGCTCCCATGGGATGTCCGGGTGTCCAGGTGAAGACAGGAACGGAGGTGGCGGTTGTAGCCCCGAAATACTCATCGTGGAGGAAGTCTCAGCTGAGCGTCAAGCCGGTAGCACATGGGTTGGTGAATCTTCGTCGCCAAAATATGTTATATCGTGCATAATGATTATGACAGCATTAGCGAAGACATCACTGTTTATTCTATCTTCTTCCTTCTCCCTGAGGCGGCCGCCAAGCGCGTGCCATCTCACAGCCCGTCGTCGGTAGCGACGCCTTATATAACACTAGCTATGCAAAATGCCGTTCTCTAGCAAGTGCTGTTGATCGACGTGCAGAAAGCTTTCACTTGGCAGTGTGTTTCGCTTTCTGACTGTTTAGTTTCAGAACAAGACTAACGAACGTGCGTGGGCTTGCCGAGATTTGCGCGTCTGTATAAACTTTCTTGCGTCATCCATAAGTGACGTGAAAATGGTTAAAAAGAAATTGTACTGGGGCTTTTTCAAGCACCGTATGGCGACTTGATAAGGTGGGTAACGACATTTGTGTACCAGCAATGAGACTGCTGTAGTCCGCCTAGCTAAACAGTTAGGGTTTTCATTGATGAAAAAAAAAAGTAAACACAGCTAAGTTCATTTGAAAAGAGCGGAGACAATGCGTTCACTTTATCCTCCTACGCAGCTGTGTTCATTACTTTGTCGCCCCCAAAGTTAGGAAATATTAATTTGCTAATTATCTGCGGGCATTCCGTTCACATTGCATACCCGTCCTTGACTGGAATTATTATAGTTCTGAATGCAGTGGCTGCGCTGGTGAATAAGAACAAGGAAACTGTGGAACAGTTTCCATAATACTGCCCATCCGTTGAAAACAAAATGCTTGTACTCTGCACCACTGCAATCTTGCTATACAGTAGATAGTTCTTGTTTAAGATGATTTTGGGACCATGGCACCGTACATTGGCTACAGAAGGCCGTAGAAATGCTGCTGTGACTCCCAAATGCAAGTAGACTGAAACTGAGCGACTGTCTGCATTCGAGCACTTGAAGTTTACTCCATGTTGGCGACATAAGTGCTGGACGTTTTCTATTTCTCTTTAAGTATTTCCTTACATCTACCCCCCACCCCCCCCCCCCCCCGATTGCATAGTTCCCAGCTGAGCTCGGTCCTCATGAACTATCTTTCCTCTCATTTACCTTCTGTAAAAATAACGCTGACAACCACCCGCTTGTAGTACAAGGCTACTAGTTTATTGAAGACAACAGTCAAGAAAGGTATAGGGGATATTAATTGCAGTTTTTAACTGTAGTGTAATAATTATGAGATGAATGGAGGCGAACGAAAGTGGACGAAGAAGCACGCACCCCATCGGTCGTTGGGATCCAAACCCACAACCTTCAATTTGTGTCCAATGCTCTGCCGAACATATATGGATGCTATAAAATATGTGGCAAACAGAATGGCCGACACGGACTTATGAACTCAACACAGGTGTTTATTAGTGTCCACATGAGCTCAGAATGTAAAGATGGCTACTTGGTTCCCTCGTTGAACTTGCTCACGAGCTTGCTCGCAAGCAGTCTTTCTTCTTTTTTTTTGTAGGATGAGTGTGGGAAATTCAACAGGTTTCTCAGAAACAATGCTTCTTAGTTGATGAAAAATTCGTCCCAAGCCGGGGACCGAACACGGGGCCAACCTCTTTCAGGGGTGGTTGCTTCACCAATTTAGCTAACCAGGAGGCTAGCGACTGACAGCGTGAGGGTGAATGCGTACTTAAGATGTTATATTTGCATGTAATTAGCTGCTGTTCACTGAATGCAGCTCGCCATATACTGCATTCACTTTATCCTCCTACGCAGCTGTGTTCATTACTTTGTCACCCCAAATTAATTTGTTCATTATCTGCGGGCACCGACAACAATCAATCTCTCTCTTTTCTTTTCACTAAACGCAGCCGTGAAAGCCATGGCGACCGCATCCACACCTCGGCACCGTGCAGTGGTACTTGTTGACATGGACTGCTTCTACGTCCAAGTCGAGCAGAGGCTGGCTCCTGACTGGAACGGCAAGCCCTGCGCGGTGGCACAATACAACACTTTCCAGGGGGGAGGGTGAGTGTGGAATGCTTTCAAGAAAGGCAGAAAATTAGGAATTTCTAATTGTTCTTATCACCGTTAAATTGTCAGGTGGTGCTCACTTTTGACAAGCATAATTCAGCGAAACACCTTCATCCTCTTCTACCTCTCCGGCGCGAAGTCCCCACCACCACACCTTGCTTTCTTTCTTAATTTATTGATCTTTTACCAACTGTTTCATCTTTACTATTGACTCACCGAACTTGACACACCAGCCCCTCCTTCTCCCCCACCCCCTTTTGTGCACTTGCCCCTTTCCTCCCCTTTTTTTTGGGGTGTGAGGAGAGGGTACAAAACATGCGTGCACCAAGGTAGACAGTTGCAGCCTTGAAGAAGACAAGTCCACTTACTTGTCGAAGCGTTGGTTCCAGTGACACCCGTCATTCAAGAATTTTTCATCTCTTTTGAAATGCTTTGCAGCTCTTGCTTTTGTTTACTCAATAAGTCGCGGTGCGACGAAGCAGGAGACAAACAGTATGGTCCAGTGACTGCTGAAGCGTACTGTCTAACCGCTTTCTTATAGCTTCCAACACATTCTTGCAGCAAGAGCAGTTGACTTGAGGTGCTGTACATGTCAAAAGATGCCACATCTCTAACACTTAAAGAGCATTTCTAGGGGCAGCGGGAGGGAGCACTGCACTCTAAACTGAGTGCAGAGCAGGTAAACATTAATTTAGCCATGTTAATTATCTATTCATTCTGGCCTACGGTGTATTGTTTTTTATCCTGTGTGTATGTGTATGTAAGTTTTTTTCTCTCTCTCTCTCTCTACATCCTCTTTCTTGCCCGTATTTCCCCACCGCAGTGCAAGGTAGCAAACCGGACACTAATATTAGACAATGAGAGTAAATTAGTGCTCATAATTAGGGGCATATCAGAAGAAAAATGTTCTAATAAAAAAATAATGAATAAATGAGGCCTTGAAATATCAAATCAAATACTGGATATTTCTAATTTTGAAAATGTTTAGTTTTAAATCGCTTACTTCCATAATGTTGAGAAGCGTGCGAACTTGAGCTTGTTCGTACACGTTCATAGTAAAAAACAGCGCGAAAACACAAGGACGAGGCAGATGAAATGGGACTAGCGCTAGTCCCGTTTCATCTGTCTCGTCCTTGTGTTTTCGCACTGTTTTTTACTATGATTTCATAACGTGTTGATTTAGTTTCTATAGCGTATTGCTCTATTAGTACAAGTTTCGGATGCAGATTGAATACTCTTGCCTCAAAAGAAAGCAGTGAAAAAAAATTTATTACAGGTCTCGCTGGCTCTTTGATCATTGTGATTTGTACAGGTTTTCTGTGATATTCTATTGGAGAGTACACCCGGCAGCAAAAGTTTATGGGACATGGGCTCCACTGCAGTTGCGAATTCCTGCTCTGTTAGTGCAAGATGCTGCTTATCTAGCGGGTAGCTGTGTAGGTCGCAATAACTGCTACAGGCTGGAGCATTTAAATGGAGGCTGTATTTCCAGAAAAAGCGGGAACATAGCTTTCTCGAAAAATTTCTTGTGCCACAACGTATTGCTGGAGGGCGTACTGGAGGGTGTACACTTGAGGGTGTGCTGGAGGGTCACTTCACTTGCTACTTTTGCTGAATCGTGTGATAGTTGTGCTGATTAACTTCTGGCTCATCTAAATACATTTTAACGGAGCAGTCTTCACGAAGTAGTTTTGCGTCCACTGACGGATATAAACAAGATTTTCATATGCCTTTCCTGTCCCATTTTTCTTTTTTTTTTCAACTTGCAAAATTGGAAGAAAAGAATTGGTGTTTTGTTCACTATTAGAAACCTCTGTTTTACGAACTGATGTAGTAGATCTGAAAAAAAAAAAAGACTTTGCTCTCTGTGCATGCTTAGATGAGAGCCTTTTGTTTTATGCAGACTTGTTGAGCTGCACACAGAAACAGTGCAGACTACTGGTGAAGGGCGCATTAAAGAATGTCGCAGAAGTTATGACGAACACATGGTGCAGTTTCCACTACCAACATTACTAAATGCAGTTAGTGAACAGCAGCTTTTTAACATCACATGAATTTCATTTAAAGAACTATGAAGAGTGTTTCTTGACGTAACATCATTGCCATAAACTCATTTACTTTTTGTTTCTAAACCTTGCTGAGAAATGGTTACACCGTTTGAGTGTTTATCAAAAATGTTTTTTGTTGCAAGAGAGTCTTATACGTTGTATGTGCAAGCACGCTTGATTCCTGTACGCAAGCCATGTACTATCGTGATGGAAAGAAATGCAACCAGCGCAGCATCTGTGCGCTCTGCTGTTGGAATTTCTTTCCAAGCGGTTGTAACCTGAATGGTAATAAAAAGACACTGGAGTCAGTTATGATGCATTCCAGGATGACTCTAGCATCTCTTTTATTGTCCCCAAGGTAAGAGTGCCATGAAAACAAATGCGTACAGTGGAGCACTAACGCGACGTGCTAGTCGCGTTTCTTTCCATCGCTTCAGTACAATGCGCTGTATGTAACCTTCGGGCGCAAATTATGATGGACTGTCTAAAAATGTGTCGAATTCACGAAACATAATTCCAAGGCACTCGATACTACATCCCAAGAAAGAAAACAAGGCAATACATTGTTTTACGTAACTTTCAGTAATTAATGTTAATTATCGTGTAAATAAATATCTAATTATTCTGCAATCAGTCATCTCCGACTCTTGCCTAAAGAGAATCAAATATTAGGCTTAAAATGCATGCCCAGTTAGTTTTTTTTTGTTTTGTTCGTTTCGAGCAAAGAAAAATAATACTCTTGATGTCGGTCCTGGAACTTGGCACGTCTAACAATCGTCGAACATAGTAGCGTCTCCAGCAAAGGGATTCTTTGCAGCAATGTGTAGCACAATAAAGTTAATGACCGATAGCTGTCCACTCAGGAAGCCTGTACAAATGTGCACACTGTGTTCCAAGCCATTTGAAGAGACATGTGGTGTGTGATGCACCTCCGTAGCTTATTTTGTACAATTGTACACGCCGCAGTTGAAGGGAATATGTAAACTTTTATTATTATTTTTTTTTTGCAACCACCGCTATGCTGATGTTCGTGTAGGATGGTCGGGACACTGTCTAGCTGTCCTAACCAGCTTTTGTTCCCTGGTCTCTCACAACACTGTTGTTTGCAAATACTGTCAATTCAAATTCAACTAACCTGCAGGTTGATAGCGGTCAACTATGAGGCCAGGGCGTTTGGGGTCAAGCGTGGCATGAGGGGTGAACAGGCTGCCAAGTTGGCCAAGGATCTGCACCTGTTCCGAGTGCCAGAGGTCCGGGGCAAGGCCGACCTTACCAGGTGAGTTTGAATTCTCTTTGACAAGAGTTTTCGGTTAGAGTGCTCGTATTTTCGTGTTTTAGGATTGCTTCAACTGGCAGTGGTAGCTCAGCGGCTATGGCGTTGTGCTGCTAAGCACAAGGTCGTAGGTTCAATTCCCTGCCATAGCGGCCACGTTTCAATGTTAGAGTCTGTCAATGTCTCGTCCAGGGGAGTACCAACCTGCCCAAACGCGTACGTCAATAAATCACTATAAGTTGATAGCTGCTTGAGATCGCAGCAGATATTGGGCTAATTAATACCGCACACATGGAAGCCTTCCCCAGTAGTACTGCAGTTATCGTTGCTAAATATGTGAGCTACATATATGTAGCTACTACAAATATATAGCTACAGTGAATAGCTTTTTGTGACAGCTCCTATCTTTCCTTTCTTTGAAAGATGAATAAACTTGATTTAATTTGATTTGAGTGGATTGCTGTAAAAAAATGCACAGAAACAGTTTGGTAGATAATTCTTGTTGTCATTGTTCATCACACATTCCCTGTCTTTTGTTGAGTCTCTTTAGTCGCCTGCCTCTGCTGCATCTTTTGTCTTTTCATTGTTGTGCAGAGTGTAACTGTGCATTGAGGGTGGGCGTACATCAAATGCTGGAAATGCCTTTCACCTGTTCTCCTTCCGTTTAAAGGGAATTGAAACTATGAATCGGCTTAGATTGGTGAATTGTACTTTTAGAACTAAAATGTCGTCAATTTCACCATCATATATTTATTTCTAGAGGAGGAAATCAAGGTCAAAGTATAATTTGTAAGTTTTGCATCAAAATCTCTGTTCGCAATGTCACAGATTTCAAAGTGTATTTTTTGTATTTTGGCGACATTGGCCCAGTGAAATTTTCTGAAACTTAGTATGTTAGGTCTATGACTTTCTTTGAAGATAATGTACTTCATTTTTACCTATTCGGAACTACGTTTGACCTTGTAGACGCCATCAAAGTCTAGGGTGTCACAGCGTGGGAATTTCAAGGTGACATCGCCACCTGCATTTTCTTTTCGTGCATTTTCTCTCTTACCAAGTGTCTTCTTGTGCTAAGACTGGCGTTTTCGGTCTTGTTAAATTGTAATTTACTAATGCGCGAAAAATCGTTTTTCTCTTTAATGTCTCTTTAAGGTTACGTGCTTAAAGGTTACATTACGTCGGTTACCTGCTCTCTCTTGGCTAAGGTCACATTACATAAGGTTTAAGGTTCACTGATTTCAGTTTGCCTGTGCGTGAGCACGGGGAAGTGAAACCCATGAATCAAGTAAGAGCACCAGACCAAGTTTGGGAGAATGGAAATTTTTGGCCCATGTGTCTGCGTGAGCCCTGATGCTCACTCGTCGCCAGGTACCGGGAGGCAGGCGCTGAGGTCCTCTCCGTGCTGTGCCAGTTCAGCGAAGTGGTTGAACGTGCGAGCATAGACGAAGCGTACCTGGACCTCACGGAAGCGTGCAAGGCGGTACCTCTGCCTCGGAGTGCCGACGCCCTCCCTAACTCCTTCCTTGGCCAGACTCCCAAGACTGCTTCGCAGAGTGGCGAGGACGACGCCAGTGAGCAAGACTGTTTCATTTCATTGTCTTACTGATTTTAATATGTATACCTCAGTTACCCAACAATGGGTCATTAACTACGGGTAGTCATTACAGTAAAACCTTGCTACTGAAGTGGGTTATGACGAAGAATTGCACACAAGAAGGCAACGCAATTCCAATTGAAGTTTTCATTAGAGATAAATGTACTTGAAACCATGTTTTAACAGAGTGAAATCGAATTTTCAGTAGATATGACGTTCTCCTTGAAACTTTCATAGAGATTCATGTATTTGAAACCGTATTCTAACGGAGTGATATTAAATTCTCAGTGAATACGACAAACTAAATTTGTTTTGGCAACGAAAAATCTCTTTTAAAACATGGCAAACCATTGCAACTGTTCTCTCATTTTCAGTGTCTGTGTTCAGCACCATATTTGATGACACCATGCAGTAGACTTCAACAATTCTTCCAGCCCTGAACTTACTGACCACAACGGCTGCAAATGAGCTTAGAGCTTCAACTAATTGTGCTGAGGTCTGCTGACATTACCTTTTCTTAGTGGTGTAATTTGTGAGTTCCTGACCGAACTCATTGCTCTGCCAGCACTTTCCGAACATGTACAAATTGTAATTTAGGCACGTAAGCTGAGCGCTTAAGCCACGTCTTTAGAGATTGTT